>NC_045738.1:30726279-30733565 GCF_008692095.1 Etheostoma spectabile | reverse complement strand
CTTCACACTAATTAAGCCAATCTAGCGCTGCCTTTCACGTCTACTTAATAATAATAATAATAATAATACATTTTATTTAGCGCCTTTCTAACACTCAAGGACGCTTTACAGACAATAAAAGACAGATACTTAACGACCGTCTTTGCGCAATTTTCAGATCTTTCGACACTACACATTCACACTTTTTCTTTAAAGTGTTACCGTTCGAGTCTGTCTTTCTCTGTCTTTCTCTGTATTACACAACCTTTATACGTATACTTATTCCTTTCCTCAACAAAATTCATCATAAGAAATTAAACATAAAAAAAACAACACTAAAACACATGTACCGTTCGAGTCTGTCTTTCTCTGTCTTTCTCTGTCTTTTACTAAAGCTTTAAATGGAAACTATTGGACTATCGTGCCTGGATTAAATGTAAGCAGAAATGTTGCCAAGTAACAACTATCTATAAATCTATCTATTAAAAAAAAATTTGAAAACTAGCACCTAAAATTAATTTAGGTGCTGATGCAGCTTCATTAGAGCCCCACTGGGTCTGAAAATAATAAATATGTACCAGCCATTCAGGATCAATCTTCTCTGTTTGGTCATAAAAAAACTAATGTATTACAAGGATGATACATATTTATAAATAACGTTAATAAACATATCATATCCACCGAACAGCAGATTTTACAATGAGATCCACTCTGTCTGTAACATCTAGACCTTTGCTTCTTCTTTGTATGAGTAATAATCAGTCCAGGCAGATGCAGAGGGCATTTGTCCTCCACGGAGTTAACATATTCTGTCCACACATCCTGTCTGAGGTGTTTAGAACGCACTGTTGTGATGATGGATGGAGCGTTTTGATTATCATCAGTCTTAGTTGATCGAGTGCAGCACACTCGCGGCTGATGTGTGCACGCATCACAATCTCGACTCAAAGCCAGGGGGAAAAAAATGACAAAATACCTACTGTTTGGGGTAATTATTGAGTACTGCTATAAAATACAGCTCTAATGGTGGCTAATTATGAAAATGTCGGCATGGGATAGCCTCTGAAGCATTGAGGTGTGTCACTCGTCTCCCGAGCAGGGACATTCCCTATGGACTGTCACTACAATAACATTGAATAATTGAATAAGCAAGCACACACACCACTGCTGTGGCTTGCTTGTTAGCCAATAGAACCCCATCTTATTAAAGGCATTGTTGGTTTTTCACCTTGTGTGTATATTATGGTGAATGCTGGCAGAGACTGAAGCCCTGTACATGGCCGTGGCACTGAGCTCCGTGTCCCCAGGCTGTACAAGCCTGCATTGTTTTTGCATTAGCCATAAGACAAATGGGAGGAACACCTGCAGCATGGTGATTAAATCACAAAGCTAAAGCTTATTGGGATGATGGGCTTGATACACGAGAGAGGACAGAGGCAGGGTATGAAAGAGTGTGGGGGGGGCTGCTATATTTCTCCAGCTATATTTCTATGCTATACTTGCTCCAGCTCATGGTTATGTTCATTTTTGCACTAGATGACTTCTCCAAATACATAGGAGAACTGTTTTAGACAACACTAATGCTTGTGTAGGATTGCAGTCTGTAATATCAATAAATATGACATTATTATTGTGATTATTGGCATAAGTGAATGTCACGAGGTCAAAAGCATCTTTAAAAATGTATATATTTTGTCAACTGTATAAGTTACAATGTTTATTTCTTCACAGTGTATATACTGAATGTAGTGTTCACAACTAAGAGATGCCAAGACACAAGTGTTTTCGGAAGGCGATTGGCTTAGCTTTCATTGCTCTGTGTGTGACATCAATACACATCTTTTAGATTCATGTTCCATTTGTTTTATTTATTTATTTCTCTTTTAGGTCCTACAACCATTTTTAACATTCAAGTGACCTCACTACAGCACAAATATTCTGAAAGCCCAGTTTTGAAAAAGAAGATATTTGTAGATTGACTGTGCACAACAGGGTTGATGTTATAAGCTTTTTTATGAAATAAAACCAGATGGACAATGAATTTTAAAATAACCTTAGGTCTCTGCATGATCCATTGCCTCAAAAGTACAACGGCATCGGGAAGGAAGCCTAATACAGACAGGGGAGGCTATGACAGCAGCCTGACAAGGGCTTTTTAAGAATACTGAACCGGTAAAACCTTGTTTTCTCATGAAACACACACCTTCAGTTCCCAAAGTCAGTGCATCCAAAGTCAGACACAAACACCCCAAAAGGTCTGTCATATTGTTACTAATGCACAGTGTTGGGAAAGTTACTTGGGAAGGTAACTTTTGCATTACTTTTGAATGTCTACTTCAATTATCTTTTGAATGTATTCTAAATTCTTTTAGTGTTGCTGTGACAGTGTGGATCAGTAGATCAATAATGAATATATCAAATGGAAATCAGAACAGACACGAAAGCAGATTCTCGACATGTTGACACATTGTGTGTGTGTTAGCAGCAACACAATGATGTATCAGCCCACACGACACACGTGAACACCACTCTCTTGTAATGAAAGGAGTTATTAATACTTCCAACCACTAGAGGCAGCAACGATTAGCGTTCCTATCTGTACAAAACATTCTCATGAATGGATTCCTATGATATCATATGAGAATTTATGGATAATATCTTGTGAAATCAGGCGACCACCTGCTGGTCACTTGATGCCGGCTACAGAGCTCTGTAAACTGTCTGCCGTAACAGCAGAAGTTGGTAGTTGGGTTTAGCTGAGAAAGGGTGATTAGGAGCTGGCTACAGGGCACCTCGAGGTGACGGTCCTTCCAGGGGCTGTGGCAGTCGAGTTTAGCTGACCAGAGGTGAGCGTCATGCGGTGACAACAGTTAAGCTTAGGAACCAAAATAACGTTTCCTGGTTGAAAGTATTTCCCTATATATATATATATATATATATATATATATATATATATATATATATAGGGAAATACTTATATACACACACATGTGTGTGTATAGTTATATACGCACACACACATACGCACACACACACACACACACACTCACAATCATACACACACACACACACACACACACACACACACACACACACACAGTAAACCTATACAATGTACCACCTACCTTTTGGTCTATATGCTGTATGTAGGGTTCACGACTAAGATATGCCAGATTCCCTGAAGTTTTAGAGTTTTTCAACCTGTAGTGTTTGGCGTATTGTCAGACAGAAGGCCAACAAGTCTGCAACCATCGTCACAGGGTCTTCAATGCAGGATAGAACTAGAAAAGGGCACTCCGATTTTCCCCAGGCGTGTCTCCCTCTCCCATCCCAAACAAAGATTAGTTCTATCTCACTCGATTGTCCCTCTGGCTCCCTTTCAGTCAAGATGACGGGAAAGATAACAACCCCAGGGATTTATTAATCTAGTATTGTGCCTAACTTTAGTGGATCATAACATAGCGGGTATGGAATTAATGCATATGCTCTGGGTTTAAAATTAGAGCAAACTTTTCTATGGATGTCAGTTTGTGAGCCACGGCAAAGCCCAAAATGTGGCCTGCAGCAGAGGAGGAACGGCTTGTTTTTAGCCTGCCTTTTGCTACTGAAGCAGTTGTTAATTACTTGCGGAGAGAGGAGTCAGCATACTGACAGTATAAATCAGAGCACTCAATAAAATAGGTTTTTCAACAATTGTGAATCACAGCAACTACGAGAGGTCCTTGAGCAGACATAAATGTGCACAAAAACATTTAAGGCTAATGGGTGCAGTAGTACGCAAGATTAGCAGCGGACAGACACACACACACACACAAACACACGCACGCAACCACGCAACCGAAAACATGATCCAAGCTGAACACTGACATACACTGACCGCCATCCCCCCCACCCCATCATAGATTAATCTCCTGACTCTACATGTAATTTACTAACGCAATAAACTATTTCTTTAAAGAACTTTGCAAGTGGTAACATTGATTCTCACAGGATCATGCAGTAGTCTCTACGCTCTTCTTGATGGATCTCAAAGTAAATATAGTCTTGCATCTCTAACAACATTAATATGTTAAATGAGTCTGCCCTCTTTAAGTTTACAGAACTGGGATGATTACTGTGCACTTTTGTTTCTTGTTCCCTTAGGTCTTGGAGCGCAGATAGTTTGATTTGTTATTTAGTTGACTCGGCACTGTTGGCCAGAAAATAGGCTCCTTAGCTAGTGTAAGCTGTTACGTGATGTTTAAGTATTTGCTAAGCCAAACCCACTCCCCTCCTTTACTTACACAGCTCAGAGAAATGATGCAAATAGAACAATTAGTGTCTTGTTTTCATCTGAAGCTGCGTTTTCTGTGCAAGGGTGGTATAGCGATCTGACAGGGCCTGCGGGGGTTTTTCTTCACTTCACTTTGTTTGTGGTTTGTGTTAGGAATTTAAATACTGAGGAAAAACTCTGAGAAGGATGCTTTGTCAACCCTTGTGCTCTGAATGCTTATTAAAAGGTCTTCATTGTTAGGGCATACAGACATTCAAATAGGGTGGACAAAATAGCACATAACCATGAGAAAATCACTCAATTCCAGTTGAAAAAAAAAGCTTAAAGAAAAGTGTCAGGTTTATCTTTACCACTGACAGTCACACCTTGTACATTAAAGCAACCTACAGTATATAAGGTAGGCTATATAATAAATTGGCAAAATAATCACAGATCAATCAGTGTTTTCCATAGTCCCTTAAATTAGTGGACACATTTCTTTGAAATGACTCGTTTCACTGTCAGAATATCCGTTCGGTCTGGTGACATTTGGGAAGTCTAACAGAGCCTCAGGTGCGCCTGCCCTACGGGGCGCTGCATGCGTCACTGAGCAACTCTCGCCTGAAACGCAGTATCCACTTCTTATTATACACCCATGGGCTGAATAAATAACGTCTGACGTTACCGGTTCTTTTATCTAAACATTTTTTAACATGTCGGTGTTATTAATCATCACACTGCAGCATCTTCTCTGCTCTCTGATGTCGGGGCTGAGCTACTCCAACACATCAGCTCCACACAACGCTCCGTGTGCTTCCCAGTATGGCTATGTTCAGAAGATTGTGGCGTCCAGTGATTTTCCCACGCAGAAACCCGAGTGAAGTTAATTACCTCTTCTGAAGAGTCCATCATGTTTTGGAACACGGGGGGGGGGGCGTGCACGGTCACGTAAGGCTTGTATCCCGTGGGTGTGCCGATAGTTTTGTTGTCATTACAGAATTCCTCATGGGGAGACCGAAACAACGCACTATAGCTTTAACCTCACTGAAGATGGCTGAATGTTATTTACACAACTAATCAAGGCAGAAAATAGATAGATTTTAGAAATGTATTGGACTATAAGTTCAATACATTTGATAAAATGCATACATTGTAACAAATTGCTGCTGCAAACGCGTACTGTAGAACCTGTAATGCAGTAATGCCTGTTATAGTGGTCAGATATTTTCTGTAATAAAAATTACAGCACCTGATTACTGTGATACTGCTTCAGACTGCTGTGCCGTTTTTGGCCATCACTAATAGACTGATACAAACAGCTGACTTAGTTTTTATGAGCTGACAAAAACTAATAAAAAATAAAAGTATTGGTGCATTTTAAGCTCACCGGGTAGAGCGTGCACCTATACACAGAGGCTCAGTCCTCGACAACCTGCAGCCCTTTGCTGCGTGTCAATCCTCCTCTCTCTCTCCTTTCATGTCTAAGCTGTCCTGTCAAAAATAAAGGCCTAAAATGCCAAAAACAATGAGGTCCTAATTAGGGCTCTGTCTCTCTCCTTCCCCTCCTGAAGCTGTCCAGGGTTCTTATTCTTTATTCATGACAGATGCATTGTCTCCAAAACACTGATCTGGCCATTAACTATGGTTATTTTTGATCTTTGATTAAATGCTTTACATCATATGTTGCTGTTTTTTATTGTTGCGAGTAACCTTTGTATTTAGCTATTCATTCACCAAAAGTCGCATTGTAATTTGAACACTGATATAAAAAAACATATCTTATACACCTTTTTAAAGTTCACACCATACTGTATTTTGTGTTTCTACTAGACCAGGTTTGCATGCTTTAACAAAAACACATTTTTTCTCATAATGCCCATGGCTGCTGCACGTGGATTCACCCGGTGTCTGAGATTCTCTGTTAGAGCACCTGTCTCTTTAAGCCCCCCTCCCAAAAAAAGCACGGTCTGCTCTGATAGGTCAGTGTTTCCGGATCTCCGGAGTCTCCACATCTGTGCTCTGCTGTCACTGTACAATCTGTTGCAGCCGGAGACTGTATAGTGGGACTTTATAGGGAGTAAATGGGAGTATAAAAGCATTTTCTACCATGAAAAATCACAGATAAAGGACTCTGGACACTTGAACACAATTGAACATATTATACTAAAAATATAATTGGAAAACTAAGGAGAAAATAACATCTGCAACCAAGATTACACATTCCCCCAGCTTTAGCATGTAGCTACATGTAGCAGTGAATGTAATGTAAACATTGCAGTAGTGGGATCTCGAGCAGATGACCATATATAAAACACAATTTTTTTTAAAACAATGAAATCCAAGATTTTGGCTCACAGGGATTTCTTCAAATATGTTTACCTCATTATTTGAATCTTTAGCCATGTTTAACATGACCATCCTGCATTGTGAAATTATAGATTTGACAGAAAATGCATGCATGTTAGCATGCATGCATGTTTAGCTCACAGCACCACAATGCATAACAGATTGTGGTGTTGCTCTTTCAATCTTTAGCCAGGTCCATCATTTTTCACTAACACTAACCAAGTACTTTGAGATAGTATTATTGATCTAGTTGCCAAGCATGGATATGCTATGGGAAACAAATCAAATATTTTAACAGTTATATATACTTTCGGGATTGATCCGTTGCCGACAGAAATTCCGTTGGATGTCCCTCTTTTTGGTTGGATATTCGTTTATTTTATTTATCTTATTTATCTTATTTATTTGATGAGGACAATGCACATTAATGAACAACTCTGTAAATGCGCCAGTGTTAGCCAATTGGCTATATTTCAACTGTAGTCCTACCTAGGATGCATGTCTTTTATGGTGGGAAGAAACTGGAGCACCCGGAGGAAACCCACGCAAACACGGGGAGAACATACAAACTCCACACAGAAAGGCCCGGAACGACCTGGATTCGAGCCAAGAACCTTCTTGCTGTGACGTGGGGTAATAAATTCCGGTGGATTTCTGAGGACTATGTTTAACTGCTCCTCAAATCTCTGCAGGGTAAATCCAGACAGCT
>NC_045738.1:30726120-30726269 GCF_008692095.1 Etheostoma spectabile | reverse complement strand
TATCTGTCCAATCAGAGTTTTCTGTTGCACAACTAAACACAACTTTTGAATGTACAGGTTCCACCAAAACAAGTTCCTTCCCGAGGCTGTTTTGCAGCGAGGCTATTTTAGCGCTGCCCATGATAATTGTGATTGGTTTAAAGAAATGC
>NC_045738.1:30725713-30726110 GCF_008692095.1 Etheostoma spectabile | reverse complement strand
GAGCACGTTTTTCTCCCATCCCAGAATGTTGTGTAGACTAGCCAGACCCTACGCTGCAGCACTGTGGAGGAAGGTCTGGAAAAGCGAGACTATATATGACTATGATATATGACTTTGATCATCTTCTGGTGTAAAAATTGTCGTATTGAGTACAATTAAATGTTGAATATTTTTGCCTTCATGATCCCATATTCAATTGACAAACTTTGCATTAAAAGCTCATATACTTACAAACAGAGGGTTCAGACATATCAGACATATCTCTTTCAATCTTAAATGTGTCTTCGTTTATGCAATTACATGACATAAACCAGTTAATACGCAGTGTAAATATTCACTCAAGCAGTAATAGAGCGGATTACTCATCGCCATGTTGATCTAACTACGGCTGATTGTG
>NC_045738.1:30723970-30725703 GCF_008692095.1 Etheostoma spectabile | reverse complement strand
TGTCTCTTTCCTCCCAATCCCCCCCCACCCCCCCCCTGACTCACCGCTGCTGAAAATTTTAGCTTGTGTGAACAATCCAACAAAATGCGTGACTAAAATCTACAAAATGTGAAGCATTGCTAATCTACAGCCACTTTGATTTGATGACACGATTAACGAGCACATTTTACAGATACAGGAAACGAAAAAAAAAAAGGAGGACAGCATTCTCCAACAGAGGCAGGCCCAGGGAAACAATATCAGACAGAGGATCGGACAGCAGAGAGCTTTTTTTTTTTAACATGGTATTTCTTTTAGTTATTGCAGGATTTAGAATATTCTGATTCAGTTTGACTAAACAAAAAGGACATTACACATTATGCAATGCTACGGTTGGATTAGTTTGGATTTGTTTACTATTTCAATTTGACAGCTATTCACTGGTGTACCCGTTGCATTTTTCAAGATCTCTCGTATGGTTTAAGTGCAATCAGCTCTGGATCCCCATGAGAAGGCTCTGGGAAGCCCTCCACGGCTCTCTGCCCGACTTGGAGTGTAGGTGGTTATCTGACCCTCCGTGTATTCACAGCCACCGCTCTCGCCTTATCAGCAGTCTGAAGCTTGCATGCTCAATCGCCTGATTTGTCAAGGGTGACTTCGAAAAGATTCTGATAGGCACTCCACAAATCACCCAGTTGATCTAAAATATCGACCAGCCACAAAAAGTCATTACACACAATAATGGCGGGCAGGACCTAGAAGATGTGACTTAATTAGGTTTAAAATGGCTTCAAAAATGCCTTCAAATCTGCTCCCCTGGAGAGTAATGTGCTCTTGGATTTTTCTCTGTGATTACAGGTGTAAAAAGTGAGGCACACTGCTACTGACAACACCGCTGCTGATCTTAACTATAGGTGACAGCGGCAGCACAGCAGATATGTACGGTCATACAAAAATCCCACTACATGTTGAGTAAAAGTTAAATAAAAATTGTCAATCATAAAAAAAATAATAATAATCTACCGCTGCCATGTAATATGTTCGTCTGCTTCTCCTCAGGCATAATGCAATTGCGAGAATAATTAAATACAAGTAGTTCTGCAGTCCTTGATAGAGCTGTATACATTGGTACTATAAATATAATAATATATATATATATATATAAATACAGATATAAATATAAATAAAATATGGGATTTGATTGCTCTGCCTTAATTGTTTCTTTTAGTGGCTCAGAATATTATTATTTCAGAGACAGAAATAATTCTGCATTGACTTCCAACCCAGAACTTCAAATTCATCAAAACACAGTGTGGCTTTTACAATAAATACATTGTTGCCACACAATGTTCCTTGTGTCTAAGTCGGGATTTATTTTCTTACTCACATTGCCATTCTGTGTCTCCTCGCAGAAAACCAAGATCTCTACATATGATAAGATGTGGGAGTTCATGAGCAGTCGAAAGCACTCGGTGATGGTAAAGAACATGGAAGAAGGCATTCGCCGTGTGCTCACCTCGGACTACGCATTCCTCATGGAGTCCACCACCATAGAGTTTGTCACCCAGCGCAACTGCAACCTCACCCAGATTGGAGGCCTCATTGACTCTAAAGCCTACGGGGTCGGCACGCCAATGGGTATGTATGCTACAGTTATAACACACCGTGTTGCTGAGGCAAAGCATAAACTCTTATGCATGTAACATATCCTACATGTGCAGGGTGCGAGTTATGAAAAAAGCGGGGGGGGGGGG
>NC_045738.1:30709178-30723960 GCF_008692095.1 Etheostoma spectabile | reverse complement strand
TTCTTGATGATGCACAAAAAACAAAACATGCAAGAATTAAATCCCCCTTCCAATATCCTGGATATAGTGTCCACTGGGCCATCTTGTTTAATGGAAGATAATCTGAAAATGAAATAGCACAACCTGGTGTCAACATAAAACACAGCCATGACAAGCCGGAGAGCGGCATTTTGTCCTCACCGGGGATGTAAAGAATTCAGCAGAGGCAGGGATATATACGGATGTATTTCAAAACTGCCGTCTACTTAAAGTTAATTGCGTTTAGTTAGTGGCGCTGTAGCCGGCAACAACAGGATGAAGCTGTCTTTTCTTTAAATTGTGCTTCCTTTTGGCCCTTGACAGCTGTCATGGGAGCCAAGTTTAACCACGGTTTTGCCGTGTCAATGCCTTTTGGTGCGCTGAGTCTGAACAACCTCATGAGTCCATGCATAAGCCATGTGTAGTCATATGTCTTTAATGTACTTTGATGTGTTTCAAGCTTAAAAGCATTAAAGCACTGAATGCAAAATTAGACCCAACACATTTGGTAATCTGGTTTTAGGACACTTTATTTTATGGGTCAATCAATTCTAATTCATTTCCAAAATGTTTACTGCAAAGAACTATCTAATTTAGTACTAACTGAAGGGGAAATGGAATTTTCCTTGAAAGAAAAGTTTGATTTAAATTCACTAAAACATCAGTTTCATTATTAAGGCAAGACACTGAACCCCGAGTTGCCCCCGGTGCTGCGCATCGGAGTGTGAATGTGTGTGAGTGTTTATCTGATGAGCAGGTGGCACCTTGTACGGCAGCCCCAGCCACAGTGTATGAATGTGTGTGAATGGTGAATGTTTCCTGTAGATGTAAAAGCGCTTTGAGCAGTTGTTAAGACTGGAAAAGCGCTATATAAATACAGCACATTTACATTTATTTATTTATTTATTGGTATATATTTATAGCCAAACCTTTATTTTAACACACTATATCTTGGCTACAGCAGGCTACACCACTCAGACTATTTTTCACTATAGTCAATAAGAAATGACACAGTCCTTTCATGGCACTTCTTGGAAATGTAATCTATTCTAAAATTCCAAACCCATAAAAGAAAGTGTGACCAATGAGCCTGTTCTACCAAAAGTTAATGATGTTTTGGCTCTGGTGATGGAAGCATGTAGGAAACGGTTGTACTGTGACATACAGTAGCAGTGAAAGGTAAAGGTGTTGAGGTCAGAGCTGGTTGTTTTAAATGTCTGTCTTCAGTTGGATTTAGTGTCCAAATCATGGCAAGAAGATTGGAAGTTAAGGTTTCAAAATTATATTAAAGATTAAAGTCGGAAATTCGTGAAAAAGAAAGTCAGATTTGTCTGATATTAAAGTGGCACATTTACAAGTAAAGCATAGCTTTTGTTCCCCTCCATAACCAGTGTGTGCCACAAGTTGGCCTGAAGCACGCCAAACACACTTTGGATCACTTCCTTGGCGCACCTGTGGCACACTTGGGCACAGGGTGGGATCACAAAGAAGGCATTGTTATTATTATTATTATTATTGGTGGGTGCATTAGAGGCGTTTTTGGCAATCGTGGCCTATCACTCCTTATCACATCCACTCCTTTCCTTCCCTTTAGTCACAGAGCTCTCTCCAACATGGCACACTGACATTTTGGATATCCTGTAGAGAGTTTTCCTCAGAGAAAACTTATTGATGTCTAGGACTTGGCACAGAAATTATTTTTATACTTCAATATTGAACCTGAAGGATCTCTATCACATTATGATGTTTGTAAGAGCCCCGTTTCTCCTTTATGTTTATTAGGGCTGGGTATTGTTCAAAAAATGTCAATACAGGACCGATATCAATACCATGACTTCGACACCGATTCCGAAACAATACTTTTTTTGATAACAATTTTATAAAACAAAAATAAATTACACATTACCACAGAAATCCTGCGTGTCTCTACGACCACAAACATTATTAGATCTTGGTAGAAGCATGCTACATACTTATTGGCTGATGCTGATGAGACTGACCCCTTAGGTATTGAATGATGAGGGTTTTTTCAATACTCGGTACTTTAGAGGCTATTTGGTCGGTCCCCTTAAAAGTATTGAATTCTGTACCCAGTCCTAATATTTGTGGTCTCATTTATGTTATTCATTGATTATTATATTATGCACTGATACTGTAGGTGGTGGGCGTGTTCACCAGGGTTTGGGCGGAAGTCATTTATATTTGTTTGCTTCCCCTGTTGATCTAGTTTTTGGGCTTTGACAGAGAAGGGGGTGAGCCTGGGAGAAAATACTTTCTGTTGACTACACTTAGTATTCTCATCACTAAGTCATTTTTCATTGGACAACTGCTGTACTAGTTGTATTTTACGTGTGAAGGAATACATGATCGAATTTGAATCTTAAGCACGTCATAGTGTTGATCATCTCTCGGTGTCCCTCGCGGCTGCGTTATTTTCAACTGCTTACAGTCGCAATATTGTCCATCACAGTCACACATTCCCGTAGGCTATGGTAATTAAAAATGTGGAGCTCGAGGCCAGCCCTTGTTAATAAAAAAAAAAGATGACACGTGCAGTCGGTTACCTGGTGTTTAGGATGGTGATAGACTGGGCAGGAATGGATGGTCCTGAGGGAGTTAATACGATGATAAGTGGAGCAAGAAGTTTCAAGTGATTTATTGCGGAGCTGTGTGAACTGTTTTCATTGTGTCAGTCTCCAACACAATGCAGAAGAAACGGTGTATGATAATTAATCAAAAGGCGCGTATAATGTGCACATAGCATTATAAAATGTAATCAGAAAGGAGTCTTGAAAGGAGTTACCGTAATTGCCACTCTACGTGGAATTTGCCTTGGTGATTGGTGCACATACACAAACAATCATATTAAACACTGTAAAGTAAATGTCTTCAGTAATACTAGTACAGTGATAATGGCACCAGAAAACACCAGTGTTGATTTTACATGTTGAAAAGAAATCTTACCAGCGCCTGCCAGCTATTATACAAAAACTACAACCCATACTGTCACAATTCACAACCGCGTCTCCTTTTCTCTGCACTAGTTATCATAAATAACTAGTACGGTGCCCGTTGAAAATGTGCCTGTTTGGAACGGGCCGATTGCTTGGCCTATAGTATTGCTGCTTGTAGAATTCATCAAAACCAAATTGTACCCCAAAATGACCTACAGAACGACCTCAAACCACTTCATGTGCAACTTCACTGTACACCCTACTACTAACTTACGGATTTACCTGACAGAAAACGTTGCAGATTCAGAATGTAATCACAAAATATCCCAATGACAATGTGGAGTAATCAGACATTAGCCTCATGGACTCATGGCAGTGTGCAACCCACCCGGCCCGTTATGAGAGCTAATCAGCTCATATCTGCGTTAATCAACCACAAGAACCCTACTGTGTGTGTGTGCGTGTGTGTTGTGCGCGTGCGCAGAGGGAGAGAGAAAGAGAGAGAATGTATTGTCTTGTGTCGTATGATCGTTAACAAATTTAACATTTCAGCAGAGGTGTTAATTTCCATGCAGTTTTAATGGCTTGATGGTTAACGGTGAAGTAAGAGATATGATTCACGGGGGTGTTTTGGGGACGGTAATGTTATTAGTTAGCAGTAGACCTAATTAACCCGGGGTAGGTAGGTGATAAAAAGTGCTGTGTCTGCCCAGTTGAGGGCTGAGATTTTCTCACATTGCACAGCTCTGTGAAGGAATAATCCGAGATGACTGTATAGTCTGCCTCAGGTTAGAAGGGGTGAATGTACATCTCACAGCAACTTAATACTATATAGTGTCTGATTATTGTTTGATATTTAGCGTTGGCAAATGGCTTGTTGTCGAGTTTGCTATCAGCAAATAAATAGACACCAAAAGCGCAGCGCCTTCTTTTTTCGCCAACCTTATTCCAACAGTCTCGATGTTCCTTTCAGATATCCGCCCGTGCTCCAGGAACATGAAGAAAAGTTAGTTTGGTATATCCAGCAATCATGTAGCTAATGTTTCTCAGTGTGCAGTGTTAGAGAGGGAGTGGCCAGCGGCTAGAGCGGCAAAAGCCAATGTGTGCTTCTTTTACCGATATATATATATATATATATATATATATATATATATATATATATATAATATATACATCTTTTCTAATCCAAACAACGTCAAACTTGGCACTGCACTACTCATGCCCGTAGCAAGACACCTGTTAAGTATGGTATATAACACACACAAACAAACACACCAAACAACCAACACCACCCACCACCACACACACACACACACACACACACACACACACACACACACACACAGACAGACGTTCCTGCAATTTATAGATAGATATGGTGATTCTTGGCTAAGATCCAGAGGATTTTCTTATTGCCTTGTGCGGTGTGTTGTGATGAGTTTGATCCAAACTTGCAAAGTGAAGAGATGTGGTTACTCCGGTCTTCCTACATTACATTACATTACTCCGGTCTTCCTGCCACAAATCATTTTGTGACTTTTCATTTATGATCATCAGAGGAATAAATGAAGTAATGAATGAAGAAATTTATTTCAGGCATATCTAAAATAAACCAAACTAAACATCAAGGAAATGTACTGATAAGTTAAATAAGCAAAAAATTCAATAAACAAATAAGAGCATTTGCCAACATAGACATGTCTGAAAAGGATAAGGAAGAAGTATACACTTATTCAGTCCTATCCCTTTTTCCATAACTTAGAAATTTTGTTTTTTTATATGAAAAATTAAACAGTTTCAAAAACATATAAAAATTCCCCACAACTTTAAAATCTCATGCGTTGTTTTCCTTTACTTGATTAACTAATCTGGGATATTCAGAGTTTTTTTCTGAATACTACCTCCCTCCCCGGCTCCGTTATTTAGTTTTTACTTACAATGGCCCTAATATGCCATCGTAATATCATATCACTGTAGGTCACTGTTTTCCATTAATCTTTCAAAACTCTGTTGCAAATTAAAAGCTGTGTAAACTGTAATCTGGTGCATTTACGCTGTAATACATCCCTGAGGGTAACACATGTGGAGGAATACTTAGCAGGCAAAATCCTTTGGGCCACATCCAGCAGGCAGAACGGTGTTACATAAATATAGGGATGAATAAGGAGGGTGGAACATTACACGTTGTGTGTTTGGAGGGGCAACATTTGATTCCTGGGCTCAGCAGCAGATAGTCATAATTCTGTTATAAATGCAGTGAGAAGAAAAACTCTGGTGAAGTACCGGCACAATTTTAACTTCACATGATGACCTGATGCAAAAAGCTGCTCCTAATCATACTTATTCACAGAGAGGGGATTGTAAGATAGTTCCTACAGTGTTTATGCTTGGCTTGTTCTATAGTTTGAAAGGATGCTTCTGGTTTACTCAATACCTATGTAGAAAATACAAGAAACAAACTATGATACAGAAGATGAATCTAAAGTTAAACTAACAATCTTGTTGCCATTGTATAGTATTCAAAAGGAGCCAGCTGAGGTGGTTCGGGCATCTAGTAAGGATGCCCCGTGGGCGCCTCCCTAAGGAGGCGTTCCAGGCACGTCCAGCTGGGAGGAGGCCTCAGGGAACACCCAGGACTAGGTGGAGGGATTATATCTCCAACCTGGCCTGGGAACGCCTCGGGATCCCCCAGTTGGAGTTGGTTAATGTGGCTTGGGAAGGGGAAGTTTGGGGTCCCCTGCTGGAGCTGCTGCCCCCGGAAGCCAACACCGGATAAGTGGACTAAGATCGATAGATGGATGGATGGATTTCAGTTTATACAAATCATTTCATATTGTAAACAAGCTGTACAACAGTTGACATAAAACCTCAGTCGCACTCAGTGGGCTGTCATTGGTCTTTGCTTCCAGTTGATTCTCAGTGGATGTTTTTCAGGCTTAAGTCAGAGCTTTGGACAGTTATGTGTCCCTTATTAATGTTCCTCCAACCATTTAAAGGATAAGGCTTAAGTTATTCTAAATTATTCCCACGGAAAAAAAACCCAAAACCCCCAAAAAATGCAATATGTAAGTGCGTCTCTCAATGCTTGACTTCCCTACGCTGTCTGTGGCCCTCAGCCCCATGTAGGGCTTGGCGATATGATCTAAACATGTACCACCACACCCAATTTAATCGATTCATTCCCCCTTAAAAAAACAACTATAAAAGACAAAGGAATTGTTCAAATAAGTTTTATTTAAATTGTAACAATACAAATTGCAAGTGATCAAAATCTTGTATCCAGAGCGGACATCACCAACCTATGTGCATGGGTTGCCATGGGTTGTCATGGGTTGTCATGGGTTGCCGTAACATTGTAGGCGTTAGTGACCATGTAGCTAGCTATGCTGATGGCACAACTTTCCGACATGGAGCCATGAGCTAGCTAGCTAATTAGCCAGCCTAAATGAGTAAATTTTAACAATTCCATGCTTCATCCACACACTCCTGTCACAGAGCAGGAAAGCACAATGCTATTTCCAGATTAAATAATCAGTGTAGCATAGAAGGTGGGTATTCTGTACTGTAATTACCCAAATGGATTTTCATTTTTAAACATTGTAAACCTTACATTCGAATGAATTCATTAAATTGATTTATTGGCCAGCTTTAGCTCCAAGCCCATTGGTTCCTACAGGGATTTTCAGCAGCAGATTAATACACATTTAGTGCCCTAGTGAGTATTTTCCAACAACAGGACACTGTAGGAGTCAAAATAAACTAGAGTGTGTGTGTGTTCATGGAATAATAGTGCTACAGCGTGGCTTACTGATGTCTTTTGAACGTTGTTTTGGACAATGGAGCTCTATGGCACAGAGGAACAAGATATATCAGGCCTTGGATACACACAGTAGTAGAACCGGTGCATTGTTGGTTTGGGTATTTTCATAGGATTTGTTGACAGTAATAAAATATAGAAAATTACTATATTGGTCCTTAAAAAGTGGGGTAGTATGTAGTATGTGTGGTGGATCAAGGTTTCATTTTGATACATGATTGTCTGCGGTTTATGCAATTTACACTTAATATCCAGTTCTATCCCTTTTATTTCACTTCAAGGGGCTTTAAGGTTGTCAGATTTATCATATTCCCCACTGTCTGACAGCATCACATATTGTGTATTAGCTCTACCGGAGGGTCCCTGGTCAAGTCCCCGTATGGACCAAAGTACGGAGTGTGGACCAGTAGCTGGAGAAATGCCAGATACAATACAAACATTTAATTACTTTTGTGTCATTATTTTGATGGTCAAGAATGTGTGTTGATGTCAGATGAACATCAGGTTTTTGATATCAGTTTGATTTGAATTTCCAACCTGTTTTTGGATGTGCGCACTGGGCTTCATTGAAGCAACATTGTGTTTACAACCTGTGAAATATTCCAACTCAAGACGCTATGTTTTTATGGCTGCCCCATTCCATCAGATGGAAATACAATTCAGCCTAACATTTGGTACTCTAAGATCACCACTAGAAGACAAAAAAAGAAAATTAGTTTTTTTTAAACAAGCACACATTTTGACATGAAAACAGTCACATTTATGCTGTTTATGCACATTTATGATCTGAAAATTGGCAACAACCAAATATCATCAGCCTTCATAAAATCTTTCTACTTGGAGGATAGATGATTTCCAGTGGCTGTATCCTACTGACAAATCAGGGCAATTTCCTCTGGGACTGCGAGTGTTGGCAAGGTTGTTTGCTGCTGTTTGTGTATGCTCTGCTGGTCAGCCACAGAAGGTAATTTGAGTGACTGTTTTTCTGTGTGTGAAAACAGTGGAGGTAGGCTATATTTGCTTTGGGTGATTGCATTTCTTGACTGATGTGCTCCTTTTGAAGGTTTGCTACAGTGTATGTGTGTGTGTGCGCGTGTGTGCATGCGTGTGTGTGTGTGTGTGTGTGTGTCTGTGCACACATTTGCTTTTTGTGTGTCTGCATATATGCCTAGATGACTGTATACATTTATTTATATTATACATGTGTGTGCATGTGTGTTTGCCACGGAAAGAAAGAAAGGAAGGGTGAGCGGAATGAAGGGAAAGTGAGAGCTCGCCTGTGGCAGCTTGTGCACCACACAGATTGTCCGCACCGAAGAAAGGAGGGTGTTAGCATCATTACTCCCTGGTGGCCCATTCACATGCAGTCAGAACAAGGTATTTAAATTGCTAATCCTACCCTTTTAGTACCCTTTACCATATGTAGCCTGTATTCCCATGTAGCTAGGCCATTTAGCATATATCTCATTGACTTGAACAGAGAGTAGGTGTCGGCCTGTATTATTACTTGGGCCCTGATAGAGCCACAGCACTCAGAGCTCGGCCCCTTGGCAGCTCTCTCAGCTCTGTAATGGACAGTCTTAGTTCAACTCCCAGCTGTTAGTCAGAGCTCATTTTAATGGTGTGTTTACTACATGAAACCTCTATTGGCCACTTCCATTAATTCTCAGGACAAAATGTACACATATGAAAGGCTGTTGTAGAGCAAAGATGGATCCTGTGTGTGTCAAGAAAAGTTTTTTGATTTTGTTGGAGAATTGCATAGATTTATTGACCACCTTTTTAAGATGCACAAAACATCCCCTACATTACAATTTGCAATATTAGCATGTTGCTATGACAGAAGGTTTGCCATGAGTCCAGAATCCATTTTAGGAAAGAAACCTTACTTAGCAGGTAGAGAGGGTTGTTGTTAATTGCAGGGTTCCTACTGTCCACATGTTGAAGTGCCCTTGAGCAAGGAACTGAACCCCAACCTCTCATTGATGGGGCCAGTGCCTTGTATGGTAGCTAGCAGCTATTGGTGTGTAAGTGAGTGTGTGCAAGGGTCAATGAGAGACAAACTGTAAGTCACTTTGGATAAGAGCTCTATAGAAACGCAATCCATTCACCATTTATATTTATTGTGATGGCAAAGTCACAACACTTTGTGTAATATGCAAATATTTGAGAGACTCCATATTTGCTATGTCTGCACCATTCCATCAATTGGAAATATTCCAGATATCAGTTTGTACTCATAGACATAATACCTAAGCAAAATGATGTACATTTGAACAATGTTTGGCTGCACAACATAAGTTTGTAATGACTTGCCCACTGGGGGTCAGTAGTTAAATAGCCTAAATCTACATGACCCAATGTCACATGCAACAGAATGCCTGTCATTTTAATATTTTAACAATTATATTGGCCAGACTGACATTTGCTGTGAATATTAACATTCACGAAGCAATGAAGTCTGTATACAAAGTCAGTGAATTCCTTTGAAAATGCATGGTCAAATTAGTAAAAGTCTAATAGTAAGGGAGCAGCAGTATTGTAAAATTGAAACATGAATCTGTGTTTATTAAATTGACATCATATTTTTATACAGGCTAGATAGCTGAAAGGTTATACACATTTTAGAGGAAAACCAGTTACGTGTCCCTATTGACATGTTGTATGGAAATGGCATCAAGCCATCCCTAATTATAACTAGGGCCGGGTGTAGTTCATAAAATCTAGTCAAGTAGAACTTTAGGTTACACTTGACTTGAAGGTATCCACATCTATACACATTAAAGAGTGACACGAGACTGTCATAAAACATAAACACGTCAAACGTTTATGACATAATGCTTCTTTTATTAAGTGTCATTCGGTATTGTCATGACAAGTTATGGTTAAGGTTCATGTGTCAGGACTGTGTCATGTCACTCTTATGTAGATACCTTTATTTGTCCCTGAAGGGGAAATTGGTTTTGCACAAGATCAATACAAATACAATAAATAGCAAACAAAAAAACAAAACAAATTTATACATATGTAAACTTAATTCAAAATAAAATATTTAAAAAAAAAAAAGAATAATTTAAACCGGTACTGATATCGATACTATGACTTTGATATTGGTTCCTAAACCATACTTATTTTGACATACTTATTTTTAACACTCCACGCTGATGCAATTTACTCCTTAAGTATTGAAATTGATTATTGAATGACAAGGCATTTTTTGATACTCAATACTTTAAAGGCTATTCTGTCTGTGCCTAAAAAATATTAAATTTGGTACCCAGCCCTAATTATAACTGAATAAAAAGCAAAACAGTTAAGATAAAAAAATATTTTCCCTTTTCATCGTGGCCATTTTAATGTCTTCCATCTGCCCAAGCGGCAGTAGCGTGGCTGTCTGCCGGGATCCAGGCAGGGGAATGAACAGTCTCAGAGTGGGAAGCCAAGATTGGTTTTCTTCTTTTTCTCTCTTCAGGTTTGTGTTTTACAGACAGCTTGTGCAGCCACTGTCTCCTCCTCTGCCTAGACTGTAGTCTCAGGGGGCTCTGCATTATTCATCATCCTTCTTTTCTCTTTGTCTCTCTCCGTGATGCGTATCAATCTTCATTTAGCTTCATTAGACTGCATTAATCAAACAGGCTAAGGGGGAAGTGACTGTGTTGCTTGTCAGCAGACTTCTGTCCTTTCAGTCGTCTCTGCTGCTGCCGCCGGGCTGTTCAGCTTCGCATCATAAACAGGAAGGTTTGAGAATGCATTGCTGTGAGATAGAAGATCTCCAACGCCGTGACCTGCGGCGCCTTACCCCCCACTTCAACACCCAACCTCCCACCACTTTCGCCACCTCCAGAGCACACTCTGGGATGTGTGTAATGGAGAAAGAGGATATTAGACATAGAGCGCACACAGAATGAAAATGCAGCAGGGAAATTGATTCTCTGGAGGGCGCTGCATTTAAAGACATTTACCATCATTCCCAAACTGATACAGTATGTCACCTCTATTAGTGGGGACAAGAGGTCATCTGAGCAAATTATCTACTTTATTTGATATAGAGTGCACCACATCAGAATCCGACGTGGTTTTATTGCCACAATAAGTACACTTATGTGGAATTTGCCTTGGTGAAAGTTGCATACATAAACAAAAACATTAAACATTAATATGAAATAAATAAATAAATACAGAAAAAGAACATTATATACGTACGTACAAAGTTGCTCTTGCTAAAGAAAAAAGGCTGAATGGGTTGATTGCAAAATTTGCATTTGAACATATGATATACAATGAGCAATGTACATCTACAGTACATATGAAAAACTGAAAAGACATGTAGAGTCTTAAAGGTCCCATGACATGGTGCTCTTTGGATGCTTTTATATAGACCTTAGTGGTTCCCTAATACCATATCTGAAGTCTGTTTTATATAGACCTTAGTGGTCCCCTAATGTCATATCTGAAGTCTCTTTTATATAGACCTTAGTGGTCTTCTAATACCATTTCTGAAGTCTCTTTTATATAGACCTTAGTGGTCCCCTAATACCATATCTGAAGTCTCTTTCCTTAAATTCAGCCTTGGTGCAGAATTACAGCCACTAGAGCCAGTCCCACAATGAGCTTTCCTTAGGACGTGCCATTTCTGAGTCTGTAGCTTTAGGGAGGAGAGAAAGGGGGGGGGGGGTGATGTGGAGGCTGGGGGTGTGGCCTTGACCAACTCCCACTTTGCTTGTTTGAAAGCCATGATGTCTCTCTCTTATGGGTGGGCCAAATTCTCTGGACGGGCATAGCAGAGAAAGGATTGGTCACCTTGCTCCTTATGACCTTATAAGGGGCAAGATTCCAGATACGCCCATCTGAGCTTTCATTTTCTTAAAGGCAAAGCAGAATACCCAGGGCTCGGATTACACCTATTGCCATTTCTTGCCACTGGGAGACCGTAGGCAGGCTGGGGGAACGCATATTAATGTTTAAAAAATCTCATATAGTAACATTTTCATGCCATGGGACCTTTAAGCTTTTATACCCCATATTTTGGTGCTATAAAGCTTACAAACGGAGCTGAGAGAGATACAGCAAATACATCATCCGTTACTTTTGTCTTTTTAATAAAGTACGAGGTTATGGTAAGAGGAAACTCAAATCCAGAGCGGCTGCCTATTTATAAAACAGAATCTATGATGTTTTCCAGTTTATGAAAAACCCCTTGAGCAATACCATTTGAAATACACATTTATTTGCTGTTCTTTGTGTTCGTTCAAAACAAATCTTTCGATGTATTACAGAGAGCAGGACTTGGTGGGCTAAAAATACACGTCTTCAGAGTGTAAGACATTGCAGCACATTTGAATTTCCTTCATCGAGAGACAATGCATCAGGGATCGGTGTGCTATTACTCCGCTTTGATCTGGCAGATTACATCTATGTGTCTTATTCTGGATTCAGCATGGCCTGTCACTTCGCTCTGCACTCTTCCCTGAATTGAAGGATTAAGCAGCTCTTTTGTGGGCACACATGCAGCTCACAGATTAACATACATTCTGGTGAGTACTGACAAGAATAACAACAAACTTCTGCATCCATCAGCCAACCAGACTCAGGAGAAAAATCTCACTAGATGTTCACCACCAGTGAGATTTG
Source organism: Etheostoma spectabile (assembly GCF_008692095.1). Classification (NCBI taxonomy): domain Eukaryota; kingdom Metazoa; phylum Chordata; class Actinopteri; order Perciformes; family Percidae; genus Etheostoma; species Etheostoma spectabile. The sequence continues at coordinate 30,711,540 of NC_045738.1, read as the reverse complement.
ATAGATGTCACTTAAAGTACACCTGGTTTATTGACACAGTAGTCCATATTGACAACGTTTTATTTACAGGGGTCTTCAACATTTTTCAAGCCATATTGTTTTGAGTTGCATATTAATGTAGGCCTAACATAACGTGTAGTGTAACCTTTCAACCCGTTCTCACTCTCAACTCGTTAAATATGGACGGGTGTGTCGAAAAAAGGCACCCTTCTGTGTGTGTGTGGAACATACTGGGGAGAGCAGCATCTACACAGGGTTTAGCAAGTATTATGTAAGGGGGAAATTCCGCGTGTGCAAGTTGGTCGGGTGGTGGGGACTTTAACTCAGGGGAGCGGGGTTTGGGTCCCGCGTGTGTCCTTAACTGTCCCGTCATTGCCGCGTGTCAAGGAAGCCACTTTCTTCTTTAACCGGCCCGTTATTCCCGCAAGTCACAGAACCGTAAGCCCACCCACGATCTTTTTCTAAACCCAACTGTCCTGTTCCCGCAAGTCACAGAACCATAAGCCCACCCACAAGCTTTTCCTAAATCCACCCGTCCCATTACCGCAAGTCACAGAACTGTAAGCCCACCCACAAGCTTTTCCTTAACTTAACAGCGTCAAGAGGGACGCCAATAGTCCCGACCAAGCATGTGTTGTGTGACGGTAAAGGAGACTTTTTGCGTCAATAACAACGACAAAGCGTCCATATTTTACAAGAATGTGTTGAACCTTTCATGTTGCTCTACAAAACTAAACTATATACAAATACATACAACATCATGTTTAAATGTCAAACATTCGTGTGCAAGGCACAGGGAATCCTTAACTCTATCAGTGGATTGCTACCATAGTGGCTATAGTTATCGTATCATCAGTGTTGTTGAGGTCGTTGCTGTTTTTTACGAGTAGGCCAATTTATCATATCCAATAATATGTTGGATTCATGTTAGTGTATTTTTTAGACTATTTTAAGTTTGGAAGGATAGAACTTTCAAAAAAGGTATTAAACAATAATTTGGCGGCCCCACTGCAATGACTCTGAGGACCCCCTAGGGGTCGTGGACGATCACTGATTACAGGATAGTTCGGAGGTTCTACCGGAAGGCCCTCACTTTTCTCTTTCTTTGCGTTGGCATTCTAAACTCCGGTCGATTCGGGAAATATCCTCCGAGCTAGAACTGACAAAGTATATTTACCTTTTCTTTGAGTAATATTCTCATCACACACTCAACAGCATTTTAAATGTCAGAGCTCGCCTCCTCACGTACACACAACAAGTTCCTTCCCGAGACTATTTAGCACCGACACCGTTGCTCCTTCCGGAGCTTAGCACCGGCCATAATGATTGTGATTGGTTTACAGAAATGCTAATAAACCAGAGATTGTTTCTCTCCCATTCCGGATTGCTGTGTGGACTAGCCAGACCCTCCTCCACAGCGCTGTGGAGGAAGGTGTGGCATTGCGAGACTATTACACCGCAATGAGTGCAGCCTCATATTAACATTCATACATTAGCTAAGTGTCCTTATTTAGTTTATTTTTCCCTATGTGAGTTCTTCTGCTGATGACTAATCAGTGTGAACATCAAAATTAAAGAAATTGAAAGGACGACTACAAGGACATAATTAGTCAAATCAGATTTTGAGTATAAGCAACTTACATGAGTATTTAATTTAAGTACCTAACTTTGTCTAATTTGTCTTTGAGTGCGTCAAAACTAGGATTTTTTTTTTTTTTTTTAATCTCCCACAGCCTCACAACACTGATCTGCTTAAACTGGAAGAATAACATTTCAAGGCAAAATTCTCCCTTGGTCAGTGACAGGGGAGTCAATCAATCAATAAATAGTCACTCAAGGATGAAGTTGTCACATGTGTGGCTGCAGTCAACTGGATAAGTGCACACCCCGCCCAACTCAAGATAATACATCACAAACCAATTTACATTTAGACGAAAACCCCATCTCAAGGAGTAAAGGAAAAACGAATATACATTTAGTTTACATACTGTTTCTAGGACTGGAAAAAGGAATCAGTCTGAAAATATGAGAAATTTTGAGAGCTAGCGCTTAGTAATTCATTCTCAAAAAAGGGGTGTTGAATGAGAATACTACATGTAGTCACACAGGGGCAAATATATGAGTAACCAGGACCCTCGTGTGAGGAGGGCCCAAAATTAAGCTTGAATGAATGGCTGTGGATGCGGGGAGGGGCCCATAGAGAATGCCTTTCTACAGGGCCCAGAATTTTGTGCTACAGCCCTGATGCCGATAGTACTTGAGAAGATTGATAGCACTCTCATGTCTGTATGGGAAATACAGTATGAGGTCACAGCCAGCAGGAAGTTAGCTAGCTTAGCAGCTTAGTTTTTTTTTTTTTTTT
>NC_045738.1:30708152-30709168 GCF_008692095.1 Etheostoma spectabile | reverse complement strand
TTTTTTTTATTTATTAATTGTGTGTTGGCTCCTGTTTGTGCGTCTACTATAAATAGCAGCACATTTGGGATATATGTATTTACTGTTTTTTACTTGTGTGTATATGGGGGGGCGAGAGCAGTCAGGCTTAGGAGTGCGGTGTGTATGTGTGAAATGTATTTTGTGTTTTATATTTACTGTTTGTTTCAAGGATCCCCTTGAAAATGAGATGATTCAGCCCGAGGGGTTATCCTAATAAAAAAGCTCTTCAATATATCTAGCCAGCATTTCCACAAAGATCCTGTGTAGTGCAGCATCACTCAGATCCTGCCTGAGCAAAAGAATCATTGAAGAAAAAAATAAAAATAAAAAGGAACTAGTAGTACAAACAATAAAACATGAAGGAAATCCCTACATATGAAATACTTGATTGTTATATATAAAACCAACAAAGGAATAATTATAATGGCCCTATTTTAACGATCTAAGCGCACGACGTGAAGCACCTGGCGCAGGTGCGTTCAGGGCATGTCCAAATTCACTTTTGCTAGTTTGACAACTGTAACAAGGTTCCGCATGGTTTAAAAGGGTTGTACTTAGTGTCTTCATTATTTTATAGGTGTGTTGGCCGTGACATGCAATAAACCAGTCAGAGTGTCATCTCCCATGCCATTTAAATGCCAGGCTATCCCAGTTCAGGGGATTAGAGGACCCAAGCACAGAGAGCAGGCAGGCAGGAGAAAGTTAGCGTTGAGGACTTATTAACAGAAAAACCAGACAAGTACAAAAGGGATCCAAAACTGCAAAAATAGAAACAACACAAGGAGTACAGACTGAAGCAGGTAAAAAACAAAGTAAAAAAATCAAAAACTCCTAAATCCAACAAGTCCAAAAAGAAAAAGATATCAAAAACGGTAACACAGAACCCACATGGGCGATACAAAGAAACAGACACGCTAACCAGACAGGCACAAAATGATCTGACACAGGACAAGCAGAAGACAAAGACTAAATACAGAGGGTAACGAGGAAACAAG
>NC_045738.1:30707644-30708142 GCF_008692095.1 Etheostoma spectabile | reverse complement strand
CACAAGGGCTGGGAAACAGGTGGAAAACATCAGGTGATCACAAGGGCGGGAAAACACTGGACAAGACAGCACAGAAAACCAGACTATCACAAGAAAACAGGAAACAGAACATATTATAAACAAGTCCGAAAGTTACATATTAAATTAATATACAATCACAAGGAGACAAGACAAAAATCCAAAATACCCAATCAGAATAGAACTGGGGCCTGTTGCAGGACACGGGATACAGGATAAGGGATTAAACCGGGATATTCAATTTATCCTGGAGGAATTTAGCACGAAACCAGGTTAAATCACCCCCAGCCAAGTAACTATGGAGATTTATTCTTTGCGGCTAACAGCCAGGCTAAGATTGTGTTAAATCAGCTGCCGCTCTGATCCCAAATAAATATGTTTAACAGTTGTCTTCAAAAAATGTGTTCTGCTTTATTTTTATTAACATGCATTACTTTTCACTACTGTTGTCACAATTTTGATTTGAACCCTACTCTAGCA
>NC_045738.1:30707070-30707634 GCF_008692095.1 Etheostoma spectabile | reverse complement strand
TGGTTAGAAATGGTTGCACTGGCACTCAGATACGGAGTGGCAATCGGGAGAGATGGGAATTTTGCCGGTGGGACGGCAGTGTGTCGAGGCTGCTGGCCGGCAGACCTGTGCATCGCGTCAGTGTCCACTCTCTCTGTAAAAGTAGAGATGAGCAGCGCGGCGTCCGTGGTCTCAGCTTCAGGTTTACAAAGGACACTCCGGAGATTAAGTTGGACAATGCAGCAACAATCCCAGATGATAATAACGGCAGACTGGTCAGAGACCAATACATTCATGATTTCATTTTCTTGTTGCTTGTCCTTCTCTAATAAAGGACAGTTTGTGTTACTCCTTAATATGTAGGCCTAATGTTTTTTTATTATAGCTTACATTGGTTTCATAACCTTCTCAATTAGTCTCACATCACTGGACCAATAACGTGGCCTATATAGCCTACCCTACGTATACAGTGTAGTTTACATTCATTACACCGGGAAAACCACAATGCTTCTTAATCTTTTTATTTTGATTCTGTCACTTGTCAGAAAAAACAAAACAGGAATATTGTTTTACATATATGCTCAC
>NC_045738.1:30706555-30707060 GCF_008692095.1 Etheostoma spectabile | reverse complement strand
GCGTATATTGAAGTCACTTACTTCTTTTTCTAGTTTTTCTCCCTTTCTGATTGTTCTGTCTGAACATTAATTGTTCAAAGAATTAGACATAGCTTATAGAGATTTGTGCGGATGGTTGTAAAACATGTTCTCGCGTTGTAAATAAGGGTTTGAAATTAAGCCTAGAGTCCGTAGGGTACAGTTCCTGAGGAACATTAATTCCCTCTGCTCACTTGTAAGGCAAAGTAGGCTAAATATTAATACATTTTATTTATATGGTGCTTTACATGGTAGGCTACTCAAAAGACACTTTACAGTAAAATCAGCACATTTTTCACATTAAAAACAGATATAGCAATAAATCCAACACATGAAACTAGCCTATTTAAAGCAATTAAAACTTGTGTTGTGACCAGTCGGCTACTTAGATATTTTTACATCCGTACATAGTCAGTCGGTCCGCTATAGTCTGTTGGGCTTTTTTCTCTCCGTTTGATAACAGCCGTATTTCCCTTTTTGCATATTC
>NC_045738.1:30705959-30706545 GCF_008692095.1 Etheostoma spectabile | reverse complement strand
CGTTACTTTCCATTAGAAGCTGCTGCTCATTGGGTGAAACATATGCCTCATGCTTCTCCTCCATTTCTGCATCAGTAAATCTGTGATCCATACCGTGTTCTGTTTGAGAAAGCCTTGAACGTGCACTTATCCCAGCTTTCTACATCTGGCTCGACATAGCTTCACCTGTTAATCCTGGCTCGGCAAACGTGCAACCGATTAAGCCGCGATAAGTGTATCACACTAAGTCAAGCTGCACTTTTTCATGTATCCTGGATATCTTTATTCTACTTTTGTGCAACAGGCCCCTGAAAACAAAGCAAATTACCGAAACCATAACACAGGCGTGTTTGTACCTTGGCGCATTAATATTAAGATGGTGGATTTGCATCATAATATTTTTACTTTCAATCTTTTGCCTGTGTGTGTGTGTGTGTGTGTGTGTAACAAGCTTAGTGTGTGCGCGCTGTGCACGAGCCTAGGCGCATCTTACTAATGCGCTGTTAAAATAACAATGAAACGCTGCCTTATTGACTTTAGACCAGGTTTCTGTTGGTCAGTGACGCAATCACTTCCTGCTGCCGCAAGATAGCAATACGCCCAGAAT
>NC_045738.1:30692127-30705949 GCF_008692095.1 Etheostoma spectabile | reverse complement strand
ACACCTCCCTGTAAGACCAGCACGCCCATGGCCGCATGGCCGCTGGTGCATTTGTTATTTAAACATCGTGGGTGCGGGACAGGACATTAACAACTCGGCCTTCAAATAGCAAAGACAGGGGCGGCCTCTAGTTCACCCAGTAAGAGCACTCGCCCCGGGTTGGAATCCGGCCTGTTGCCATTTGCTATGTGTCATCCCCCATCTCTCTTCCCCTTTCATGCCTGTCCACTGTCTCTATGCCATGAATCGGTATGACCATTCAGCACAATCTAGGTATACGATTGGATACAAGTCATTGATATGTATGTCAATATGAAACATAGGAAGTGTAAATCTTGTTGCCTTTATTTGTATTTATTAAAGTGATTGCAGTGAGTGCATAGACTGGAAAGGGGCAGAGAGATGAGGGATGACACGTAGCAAAGGGCAGCAGGTCAGATTGGAACCCTGCGCCACTGCAGGACCCAGCCAACATGGGGCAACACCCCTGTGCTGCTTTTTCTAAGTAATTTTTTTTACTCTCAGGAATGTAATACTTGTTCAATAAAAAAAGATCCTGCAGAAATAAAGGCAGGAGGTAGCACACAATATTAAATGAAACATTAAGATGGGTTTTGACTAACATCTTGGATTGGTATAGTCACAGATGTGTGTTGGGGAGAGCGCACTAGCGATAGACAAGGCCCACTCATCCCAGGTGTAATCTCCACAGCGCTGTGGAGTAGTCTGGCTAAACCACAAATACAATCTGCAATAGAAGAAAAAAGAACGCTCTGGGTTGTTTGCATCTTCGGCGAAGCTAAGCCATGGATGCAGCGACGCACCCGCAGAACAGCAGTTTGTACACCGCAGAAGAAAACGCCACATCAAAGTTTAAATGAATTTAACTGTACAGTAAAGTGAGCTGTATAAATTGTCTGGATACACGATTAAACATAATTTGCTCCTACCAGTGTGTCAGCGCTCCACAGTAAATGCTGTACACATATGCGGTGTAAATCTTCACAATCATTCGCCAAATAAACCAAGCAGGCGGTCTTATTGCACAATCAAAATTTTCTTTTAAACTTGCCATTTTCGGTGTGTAGTTGAAGTTTGTTGTTTTTCTCACCGTTCTCAAAATCCTTTGGAAGGGATGTTGAGAACAGCAACACACATAGAGCGGAAGGGGACTGACATCCTGCGCGTGAGCCACATGCCTGATGTCAGGCTTTAGTTGACCACCAAGGTCTAAGGAAGTCAGACTATCGTAAGCACTTTTAATTAAATTCGTTGAGAGACAGGGAGTAAGCAGAGGTTCTTTAGGACAGGGAGCGACGTGGTCCCAGGAGTGTGACTGAGTGAGCAGGCAAACAGCAAAGTTCTGGATGAACTGAAGTTCATTAAGGACTTTGGGATGATGTACCATAAAGAGTGCTAATGGTTTAGTGGAGTTGGGATGTGACGAAGGCATGTATCAGAGTTTCAGGAGAAGAAAACCAGAGAGGATGGGCATTGACTTATTGAAGAAGCATGAATAGCTGTTGACGTTTCCGGATCTGAACCAAAGGATTGGACCGATTATATGCTACTGCCATACTTAGGCTTGGTTATTTGCAACTGAGTATAAAGGCCTGTTGTGTTTATGGAGCATTAAGGTTTTACAGCCAAGGCCAGCTTCGTAATGCCATCTGGTATCTTTGTATGAAAATGGAGAGGATCTGATGGTGTGCAGTATATTTTACAACTCTATTATAAAACCCATCTATTTTCAACTCAGTGGGTCAGTAGGCATCCGACCCATTTCATGATCATGTCGATGGTTTATGACACTTGCCAAAAACGTTGCACAGTGCAGCACAGGTCTTAACTGTTTGACACGATGTTCACGTTCTATATTAGTATTAGTATTATTATGTTCCCTATTCATGTATATATAGTAGTTTTTTGATATTACTGAGGTCTTTCCATTTGTTTAGATCAGGCACAGCCAGCCCAGTTTTAGGAATGCTTGTTTCTTTGTCGTAGCAACTGATTTCTGTGACACACTTGTCTTGGTGTTTAACTCCGGAGCTGAAGAGGATCTATATACTGTAGATGACAATGAATGACTAGGACCGGAGTGCGATTCACATTCACCATCACCATGGTAATAGATGCTTTTGAAGCATGCTGGCTGGCTTGTTCTGAAATAAATAGTCAGATAGCAGAAACCCTTGGGCAGAGATGAAGGACAGAAGAGATGTCAAAGAGTTTGAACACAGCCTTGTGACTGCAGCCACGCCACCACGAGGCTGAGGGCCTCGGCTCAAAGCTCCACTTCAGTAGGGGCTGATCATTGTCACTGTTTAGGGTCTTTTGGGTCCACTACATAACACTGTTTCCAAACTGGCTCTGCATACTAACTACTAATCACAGAGATCGCTACTCCACTGGAGCTAGCCAATTGATAATATTTTCTCATCCAAACATGTTTCACCCCCTGTGTTCCTTAGAGAGTTCATTCTAAGTGTTTGCAATAATAGGTGTTATTAGTTTTTTTTTTTAAATAATTCAAGCTGCATTAACATCCTGATTGCAGTGTATTGGCTGTGCTGCAGAAGACAGATTTGGTAGTGGGCGTTTGGGAGATTTTTTTTAACAAGGCTTCACCCTTCAGTTTTAATCAGGGATCTTGACATGTGGCTGGTTTTGATCAGCAGAGCAGGGGAAGGTGCTGGAGTGCCTTTCCTGAGGGGAGAAGGGAGGTGGGGCGTTCATTGGGCGCTCTGCAGACATTCCACATGGGCCGAAGGGAAGATTTCAAGTCTCGCTTTGGGTACAATAACTTATTAACAATTGCAAACATTAGCACAGATTAACCATGGCAACTGGTTTAAATTAGACAGTTATAGATGTAGAATGAGCCGCACAGATGTATTTCAGGTGTATTAGTTTAATGTTGTTGCACTTGTGGGGACAATGAACTGGTAATGCTATACATTAGCATTAATATTTTACATTGTTAAACATGTGCAATAAAATATACTGGAATGTACCGAATGCTCATTGAAATATAATGGGGTTTTGATTGAAATACACAGCAAAGTAGAAATGAAGAAGCCAGAGTGCTTTCCAGATGTAAGACAGAGGAGGCTTTAAGACCACAGAATGGAATAAAATAGCAAGAAATCTGATCCATAAGAGTAGAAAAGTAAGAACAAAAACATGAGTTTTTCAAACCGCTTCTTGCTCTCCCCATGCTAACGCGGTTCATTTTGCTTTGCTCTGTTGTTGAGACGCAAGACACGGGAACTTTACTTGGTTCTTGAGGAGCTGCAGCATGCAGCATTCATTTAAAGAAAAACTGAAACATAAACTACCACTGCTAATTTCTTCTCTGCTGTTAGTCGACAGCTGTCTGCATTTACCCCTCTCTCTCTCTCTCTCTCTCTCTCTCTCTCTCTACCACACACTACTAGTTAAAACTACCACCACAACAGGTTAGCCTAGCCGGTAACAAACCAAATCCCTCAGCCTTTTCCCTACGTGTTCAACACATTCTCTCGGAGGCTCGGCCATGTGCCTTTGGTGTTGTTATTGTAGCTAAAAGTCTCCTTTAGTATCAGATCTAACCGCGCTTGGTCGGACTATTCGCTTCACTTTTAACGTTCTGGGTCGGGACGTAAATGTAAATGTAAATGTGCTGTATTTATATAGCGCTAGACGTACTACGTCTAACTGACATGTACGTTTCCGTGACACGCGGGACAAGAACGTGACAGTTGGGTTTAGGCCATGGTTTAGTCTAATGTATTGTGTGGGTGTACTGTAGTGTATATATATATATTTTGTTTTGAAGTTTTGAGCATCAAAGACATTGTTTTGTGAATTGTAGCACCCACCTAGGTGATGGACAGTAGCAGTACAATGCAAGACACTCACCACACATTAATTTGGTATTTTCTATACAAGTTAAGTATGTTCTCTACACCACAACTTTTCCCTCATCACTTGTTTGGTTGATACTTAAACTTTGGCTGATCATCAAAGACAATATTCGAAAAAGGTGTCAATCTGCGTCCTCCATGCTCAAATAAGATAAAGGCACTGACTCAGTCATGTTGGTTGTTTGTTTTTTTTGTCCTTAGGCTCTCCATACCGAGATAAGATCACTATTGCCATCCTGCAGCTTCAGGAAGAAGGGAAGCTGCACATGATGAAGGAGAAGTGGTGGAGAGGAAATGGCTGTCCCGAGGAGGAAAGTAAGGAGGCCAGCGCCCTCGGGGTGCAGAACATCGGAGGGATTTTCATTGTCCTGGCCGCTGGACTTGTCCTCTCCATATTCGTAGCCGTGGGAGAGTTCCTCTACAAGTCCAAACAGAATGCACAACTTGAAAAGGTAAGAACTTCCTCTGACTTTTATCTCTGCTTTGTTACTGTATTTACAACATTGATAGCAGACTTTCTTACTATAACCACATACGCTATGAAATGAAGTCTCATGGCAAAAATACATCTATAAATGCTAACAAAATCAAACAAAATACATGCTAAATATGTGTTCTGATTTATAATTTAAGGAAATCATTTGTTTGCCAATTTGCGGAAACTCACACTATAATGGCAGTGCTATATAATGTGCAGTAAGATAAGGGTTGGTTTCTTTGCATTTATTCACTTAGGCCCAATGGCGACAACGAGATAAGAAACGTGAGGAATTCTGCTGTCACCATGGATCCAAGCTAGACTTTAACCACCATCTCAAATGACCTCAAGAAAAACTCCAGAAATGTTTTTTTTTCTATTGTAATCTAAAATGATCTAAAACTTCCCCCCAAACTATTGAACTGTTTTTATGATTTTTTCCTGACACTCCTGAGGGAATGGGAACACTAAGAGCAGTTTAATAAAACATTTGGAGTGCTGGTAGTAATATACAGTTGGATCACAGGCACATGTATGGCAAAGGTTTGCTCTGCTGCATGAGCCATGTCATCAGTAGCCCCATCACTAACACACACCTCCCCACTTCCGCTGTCCATTTCCATTCTGCTAATAATTATTCTATTCTCTATTACTATTCTCACTGTTTTTATTTGTGGCATTTAGCTCATAAATAGTCTTTTCTAAATCAGTGCAGTAACACAACACAAGATTGAGTTGTTTGACTAGAACTACCCGGCTATCACTGAAAAGTGAGTAGGATACAATATATATAATTAGTGCTGATATAATGGCCTGCATTAGTGCCAATATAATGGCCTGCACCATCAAAGAAATAGCTAGGGCAACTGTAAATACATTAAAAAAATAATGAAACAGTGAAATCTCACCAAGAATATATAAACCTGGGTTTAGTATGGACCCAATTCTGTCATAAATGCTCAGTTTCACTTAGTCCAGTTCAAAATCTTGAGCCAGTTACTAACTGGCTAATTTATTTCCTATGACTAGCTAATGAATAAGAGAGAAAAATATTTGACACTTACAGTTTTACAGTTTTTTTTATCACCATTGTTAGCTCAAAAGCTGACAGTGAAAAGCGGGTTGCCCCAAACTGTCGACTTAACAGAAAAAAAAACTATATATACATTTATCAGAGTAGGTGGTGGAGAAAGCTTTGTTTCTTCAGCAAAGAAAATACAAAAGAAGAAATTGTACATAATTGTACAATAGGAAAATAATTCTTTAAATGGAAAAAAATTGCCTTTTTTCTCAGTCAAAAATGTTTTAGTTTTAATATTCAGATGTATTTTTTAATTTCAATGCAGTTGTTATGAAGATATATAGCAAATTGGGATATATTTGAACTATCAATTTGAACATAATGTAATGCCTAATGTACACACATTGTATAGTGTGTAGTATGTGGTAAACCAGTGTTAATACTGCACATAAATGAAACAATGGTCATTCACACCGTATATGCTACTTAGACCATTTTGTAAAACTTAATGAATATGAATTCAGAACATTTTAGAAAGCCGTTTTAATATCTAGTAAGGTCACACTGTCAGAATTGTCAACTGATTAGGTTGGCATCATCTAGTTGAAAATACGTTCTAAAATCTTTGAGGGCGCACTTATTATTACTTTAATACTTTAAGTGATGAAAGACAGCCGAGACGCTTTAACCCAGTCCTCTGCCCGTGTTATTTTGCCTTAAAAGTAATAGGCTGTCATGGGAGGAAATGACAGCACTCATCCTGGAAGAGTTCAGTAACAACTTCCTTCAACATTTGATTGTATTGATTGTACAGTGTTGTAGCTTCACCCAGTGACCATGTATTGCCGAGTCAGACACGCCCGTTGTGTTATTCTTTTAAGTGAATACACTCAGAACACTCAAATATGTTAACATGCACGTTTAAACGCACACACACACACACACACAAACACACATATAGTGTAACCACACATACACATCCCAATGCTGTGCCGGTAAATCAATGGGTTGAAAGCACAGCGGTAAAGAAATATTACATAATACCAGAGTTACTAATGTTACTTTACCACAGTAATGTTTACCTGCTAAGGTGGGCCCATGACTTGCAGTCAATAAGTGACCATAAACAAGCAAACATCACTTGAAAGAAGAATTCGTTTAAAGCAGCTTTCATTTTGCTGCTTCTATTTGTATTTGCCTCAACACATAAAAGCTAATCTGTGCTAATGGTTAGTGTTGTCGGGGGGGGAAGCTTTAAAATGTAAAGAAAATCTAAATTTCAATTGCAACACAAGTCACTTTACTGTGCAATTGGTATTCTTTTGGAGTTAGTGGTGAAAGAAAACCTAAGATACTAGTAGAAGTAACAACAAGGGGTATGCACATGATGTCACTGTTTGCATGATCACATTGCATAAATGGTACAAAGATGATGCATAATTAACTACACAACTACATTCAGAATGAATTAAGAGAAGAGGCTGAAATAGAAATTTGATAAAAAGGAAGCAGGCCAACTCAAGGCTTGTCAACAAACTAACCAGATGTCTGATTGATGTAGTACAACCAAAATACCGTTACAAAGCTGCCCACAGACACCCACAATATCAGTTAAAGTTCTCATAATTATATCTACTTTTAAGTAGGATGTTGCTGACAGGTCATATACCCTTGGCAGTAAGGCTGCCAGGAAGACTTTTTTAAATGTCCTATTGTATAGGGACAAGTATGTAGCATAGATCAACAGCACACACCACAGCATTTATAGTTTGAAATCATTTGCAATGCCCATCCCCCCGTAGATGGGCCTTTAGATTACATTAGATTATGTGCCCCTTGCAATAAGGCTGTGTGGGGTAAATTAGTTGATGCTCAGCCTTACTAATGGAGGTAATGTACCCTAAGCAATAAGGCTACATTATGTGGTGCTCCAAGGGTACATAATATACCCCTAATAACCTTATTCAATTCAATTTTATTTATAGTATCAATTCATAACAAGAGTTATCTCGAGACACTTTACAGATAGAGTAGGTCTAGACCACACTCCAGAATTTACAAGGACCCAACAGTTCTAGTAGTTTCCTCCAGAGCAAGCAACAGAATAACAGAAATAGAAAAAATAGTAGTTTGTAGCAGTTCTTTGTAGTAGTTCATGGCATAGCAGGGCACTGTGCGGCATTACAAGGCACAGCAGGATGTAGCTGGGCACCGCAGAGTGTAGCAGATGAACATGGCACCACAGAACGTGTAGCAGGACCATGGCGACAGCTGCTACCATGATTTTGGAGCCTCCCTGATCCGAGGGAACATGCTGGGGAAAAAAGAAAATAAGGTCTCTGGGGAGTGACTCCCCAGAGCTACGTTAGTAACAAGCATTTCTGGGACATGGATGCTCATAAATGAAAAGATAGAAGATAGAGGAGAGAGGAACTCAGTGTGTCAAAGGAAGTCCCCAGCTGTCTAAAACTATTACAGCAAAACCAAGAGAGACAGGGTAAAGAGAGGAGCCTGGTCGGGATAGAACTCTCCCCAACCGGATCGGGCTGTATGCCAAGTCTCCCTCTAGTTTTATTATATTTTTGATTATATGATAGATAGATCTGACATTATTGGCTTGGGTAGTAAATGTGTATGCATAAACTACATAATATACACCTGGCAATAAGGTAATTAGGTGCTGAGCTGCCTATTGTCAGGGTTTATAGACCCCTTCTATCCAAGGCATTTATTATATGGTGCCACCCCTGGAGAACCATATAATATACAGCGGTACCACTGGTACCCTTATTGGCTGGAGTACATGACACATGGGTTGCATCTTGCAAAATGTGGGCAATAAAGCTACCTGGGGTACATTATGTACACTTAGCAGCCTTAATGCCTGGAGCAGTGGTTCTCCATTTCAAAGACCCCTAAAGTGACAATTAGAAACAGACTCCCATTTCATTAGATTTTGTCCCAGAGTCCCCCATCTGAAGGGATTTTTGCTTTTAGATGTTTTATTACAGAAATTTTATGAAACCCATACTCAAACTATTCATACATTCTCTCATTACTTATGGATAGAATTGTAGTGAAATAAAGTATCCCCTGAAACTACCTCAAGGAGCCATGGGGATCCCCATACTCCACTTTTGGAACCACTGGCCTAAAGTAATTTTTGTGTACATGGTACCCACATAATATACCCCTGGCAATGAGGCATCCAGTGGTATATAAGGTGCTGCTCCCTCTTTGTCAGAGGGAATAAACCCCTAGTAACCCAGCTGAACGTTATATGGTACTCCAGGTGTACATTACAGTACCCGTTGTAGCCTTATTGCCTGGTTTACATTACATTAGTGTAGTATATTAGATTGATATTGTAGTCCCCATTATTCATTAAAAACACCATAAATAGCAAATATGAGTGACTTCTGAAACCAACTTGATATGTAGTATTTTCTCAGGTTGGTGCAGGCCATCATGTTAGCAAAAAGTATTCCAAATCAAAATTATTACTGGGATGATGTATTATTATTCTCATAAGTACTGCACTTTTTACATTCAGATATAATTTGAATTGTCCAAAAAGTAATCACTTTAGACATCTGAATTCAGTGTGCTTTTTTCAGAAAGTTCAGTTTGTCACACATTTAGAATTCAGATAAGACATTCATGCTGCATTTCCCCCAGCCTTAATAGTAGGTTTGTATATCCATCAATGTAATGAGTAACAGGTTATAGTGGAGCACATACAGTAAGATACAAATGTACACAGTGTGAGTGTGAGCTTCACAACAACACTGCTCAAACAACATTAATTCCTAAACAAGGTTATGCATCTATTTGGAACAGTTACCTTGTTAGGATATGATTGTAACAAAGTAAATAAGAACAGACAGAATGAATAGTCCCAACAGGCACCTTGCAGGCAAAACAGAAAAGAACAGAGTCTGACATGCTGATACCCAAGGTTTAAAATGACAAAATACCACCTTGTTTTAAACCTCATATTGACAGCAAATTTCCTGCACACTTTTTAATGCACAAATGCCACTATTGCCGCATGTTATGCACTCTGCTATGTAGACATGCCCTGGATGGGAGTGTGCAATGATTGACACACTGTCACTCGTTTGCTTGGGATTACACACAGTGATTCACTTAGTATGTGCGTAGAGAAAATATGATCACTAGACTAGAATAAAATAGGATTTGACTAATACTGGTTTTGAAGGCTGTTTAGAAGCTGTTTATAGCTAGTATGTGCTGATATTCATTAACTTATTTTTTGACTGAAAGCGCTTCTGAAACAGTATTTAAATCAGGGGTGTCAATTTTAATAATTTTAGTTCAAGAGCCACATACCCCTAATTTCCTCTCAATTGGGCCAGACCGGTAAACCACTCCACAAAGATCTGAAACGTTCTCTGCCAAAGATTTCAGCTTGATGTTGGCAAATGCAAGTTGCTTTTGCCATGACAGCATTTTAAGGCCGGACCCGGGAGAGAGGGGTAATATTCCGAGAAAAAACTCAGAATTTCTAAGATTAAAGTAAAAATAACTCTGAGATTAAAGTGGTGAATATGGAAATTAGAATTGATTACTGCTCTGCCATTTCCACACTTTGCAAAGTCATCTTGTGGGCCTGGTTGGATCAATGGGCCGGTTCTGGCCCATGGGCCATACGTTTGACACCCCTGATTTAGACCATCATGGAGCTCCAAAGCTCTCCACTGAAACCCAGTAAACTTAAGTAGTTTGAAATGCTTTATCAGCTATTTGAAGTAAGCTTAATATCTGATTTCTTAATTTCAGACTGGTCTATGTAGTCCACAATCACTTTCACTTTGATGTAGTCAATAACACAGCTTGCTGTTTTCTGCTCATAGAGCCTACCTAGCCCACAGGGCATATGATGCATTGCAGCTTCTGTTCTCAAGGTTGTACCCTCAAGAATCCAGCTTAAGCCCAGCTTTAAGACAGGCTGATTTGGCTGTCAATGGTGACCTTAGTAGGCAAACACAATAGGACTTGAGGACTGGTTTACATTTCACATCCACTGAAATCTGCATTTTGGAGGGTCCTTTTGACTTTACGTACAATATGTCTCTGTGGTAAGACATATTTATAGTATAATATTTTGTTGGATTGTAACAGGACAAGAATTCGGTGTCCACCACCCCATGTCCATATTTATATTGTGTGTTTAGCTACATAAAGGGCACACTGCTTCCTGCATTGACACTGAATGTTGGCACAGGGGTTAATTCCACCAGAATTGCCCAATGTAAACACAATTCTCATTATCAAAACCTTTGGCCGATTACAATTGGTGCCCAATCAATGTGAGCATTCATTATCAGAAGCAATGCTATAGCCACCTTTTGCAACTACAGCATAACAACAGCTAACAAATATTGTTGCCATGCTGGCCATATAAAAATTGAAAACTTCAGTTAGGCAAACGCTCAGTACTAACCAGCCATGTTGTTTGTGTTTGCATTAGTTGTATTGGTGGTTTAGTGCTTGGGAATTTTGTACGCAACCTAGGTTACCAAAGGTTGGTACAATGATGAATACGTACAATAGAAAGTGTTGTAGCTATTAAAGGGGGAAAGCACCTAAATTAGGAATTCCAGTATTTTACTTTCATGGGCTAGGAAAGTTCAATCAGTATTTGTGAACATGCGCCATTCTATCTCTCAAAACCAGAAACCAGAGAAGTCTTAAACTTGTGATGTCATTAAGTATAAAGTCTGGAGCCGCTCCATAGCCAATGAATGGGAGACTCATTTTGTGGACCCCCAGAAATGTTACTTTTTATATCCAGATGAGCTTTATTGCATTGTAGTGTTCTCATGTCTGGAACAGAAAATGTATCCATACACTCAAAACATTCCTCTGGGGGCACTCTGTGTCATCTATAACATCTTTCCCAATGCATTGTCTATGGAGCAGTCCCAGACTATACTTGATGATATCCCAAAAGTGGAATTTTAGCACTCCAGTGTTTGGATATGTGAGGGACCTTTTCATGTTCACTAATATTTTTGGACTGTCTCAGACCATAGGAAAAACATGTATGAGTTCTGGAAATAAGCCTAGTACACTTGAAAAAACATTTGACCACTAGTACTTAGTCATAAAATAAAAGTAGAAAATGAAAGTGTTCCTTTAAGATAAACCAAACCTTTTTAGCAGAAGGGAATCTATTGAAATTCATTTATAACAGGGCTGTCAAAATTAAAGCGATAATAACGTTTTAACACCACTCATATTTTTGACGCGATTAACGCACACATGTTCTATTATTTGGGCACCGGGCCGTACCGCAGTTTTGGGGAATCAGGAAGCGGTGCAGCGTTAATGTTGTACTTCCATGCATTATGGATGGCCAGCCGAAAGCGTAAGGTGCCCTGAGATAACATCCAGGGCTTCCAGCCAGCCGCCGTCAGGCTCGCCACGGTGGAGTGAAGCACATCTCCTGTCTGATCTACAAGGAGACCCACAGTGTGCTGAAGGTGTTCCTGGAGAACGTGATCCGGGATGCCCTCACCAACACGCCATGAGGAAGATGGTGACCACCATCTATGAGGTGTACTCTCTGAAGAGGCAGGGCCGCACCCTGTATGGCTTCGGAGGTTAAACCTGATCCTCAATCACAATATAAAGGCTCTTTTAAGAGCCACACTTTCTTACTTACTTGCTTTTCTACTTACATTTTTCCAATTAATTATCATTATTTATCATTAAAATGCAGCTCAAACCCTTGAGCAGAAATGGGATGGCAAGTTCAGTTTCAAAGCCCTTCCAGATGTTCTCTCCACAAGGCTGAAGTTATTTGCAGGTACTTTCGTTGTGAATTGAGTGACCACCGGAGTACATCGAGTCTCATATACCACTTAGCATTACCATTAAAAACTTGAAAAAATTCCCTTTAAAGTACATTTAAAACAGATACAAAATGCCTGATTAATTTGTGAGCAATCGCGAGTCAACTATAGACAATCATACTATTCATCGCGAGTAAATATTGTAACCAATCGACAGCCCTAATTTATATTTTATATATATATATATATATATATAAAAATCAGAAATTAAAAAACATCATAACAGCATAATTTGCAAAAAAAGAAAGAAAAAATTCCACCCTTTGTAGACTGTTTTTTGTAGAGTTCTGTTTAATCATAAAGGTGTCTAAAGACATATTAGAAAAGGGCCAATACAAACGTAGTCCAAATATTGGTTTAAATAAATCGAGATCCACTATGAAGTGTAGCTTGTGCATCCCAATCCAGCAATTAGTATCAGGCTAATCTGTGAACATCAACCATATATTTAGTTTCATTGCTCCAGGCTTCTAATATAATTGAATACCACCTACTTTTACAATACGGGGTTGTTTTCTCACCATGATGCTGAAAGTGTCAAGTTGAAAAATGTGGTGCTAAGCATCTCTTTGTTGTGTTTCACATGCTTGACAGTGCACACCCTGCAATTTGCATTTTATAATTACTTCTTTAACATTAGAAAGGAAAAATAGCAGCTAGTCATTTATATAAACGGATGAGCCATACACCCTCTAGAGGAACGGCTAATAGTTTTTCTAAAGGTTTAATAGACATGTTAATGCCATAAATATGTGTTTTTGAGATTACTGCATTTACTAAACAGATTGTAATGCCACAAGATAAGAGCATTGTTAGGAGAAAGTATACACTTGTTAAGCATTTTAATAAAAAGTATTAATAAACATTTGATTACTTTACAGACGATAGACCTCTGTAGGCTCGTCATTGTGATTCATCCATCGAGACTATGAGACCTTGTCTCACGTGGGTTCCCTTCACATCATTTCAATACCTTCTGTCATCACTGCTACATGGCGACTTGTTCACTTTAAAAGAGCTCTCCAAACGTTTTGGAATTATGCTTGTTTACTTACAGAAGATAGATCCTTTTTATTGCTGTGTACCCACTGCAGAAGTAGCTCTGGGAACTGTTTAGCTTATTACAAAGACAAAAAATGTTAGCACTCATCAAAAGTGAAAAAAAAAAAGATCTCCATTCCAAAAACCCAAATCTGTCTCTCTAAGCAATATTTGGCCAGGATTCCAGGTGTAGATTGATAATAAAATATTTGCCATGTTTCTCAGCAAGTAGCAAAATTGCAGGAGATGGGTTTTTAGTAGACAGAAATATTCTGCAGAATGATGAAACTCCTGACAGAAAGTGCAGCTTTACAAAACTCCAAGACACACTTTAAAAATAAAGGTGTCTGCCTGGGCGTCACTTAAATAATTTGCCTTTGTTAATATAAGGTACGCTTAGTTCTTAGTTTAAACTTATATTCTCGGGAGTCCAAGGACAAGCACAAAAGGCAACATTACGCTCAGGGGAAAATTCACAAAAGGAGTGCCCCCC
>NC_045738.1:30687444-30692117 GCF_008692095.1 Etheostoma spectabile | reverse complement strand
AACTGTGCTGCCAAGCAAAAATCACCTCGGTGCTCCTGTGCTATTTGCATATTAAATTAGGTAGTATGCATACATCTGGTGCAAAATTATCTCCTTTCTATGCAAATAAGCCCTGTTGCAAAAACAGTCCAATTTACCAAGATCAGTGCTAACACACAGCTACAGTCAAATTATTAGCGTCTTCAGAGAGTTGGTGGTAATGAAGCGCATTCATAAGGGGTGTCCTCAGCTTTAAATCATGCAATCTTCTTCCACAGTGTGAAGGGGAACACTAACAGCACTGGCAGACTGGGATATTAAATCACTCTGTCATGTTTCAATTCCTTGCCTATGCAATGTGCAAATCAGAAGAAATCAGTGTTTAAAGACTGCACTGACAATACAATCAGTTCAATTACTAACTTCTACAACCGTTTGGCAATGGTAAATGTTTTGAAGAGCAGATATTAAAAACAACCAACTTAAACTACTTGGGAAATACTGTAAACCTCAGAGCAACTACAGAAATGGACCAACACATTCGGAATATTCAGACGCTTGGTCATGTGCCTTTTGCGTTTGTTATTCATGCTTAAAGTCTCCTCTAGCGTCGGGTTGAGGTTGGGGATATAAAGTTTACATTTCAGTGGAACAAGAACGGGATAGTTAAGTTTAGGAAAAGATGGTGGGTGGGATTATAAAGCGTACGTTTCAGTGACACGCAGAACAAGAACAGGACACAAACCCCTGTCTCCTGTGTTTTTTACCCATCCGCCACCCTAACTAACCTCCATACGCAGCACCATCCACCACCCTAACCAACCTCCATACGCAGCACCATCCACCACCCTAACCAACCTCCATACGCAGCACCATCCACCACCCTAACCAACCTCCATACGCAGCACCATCCACCACCCTAACCAACCTCAATACCAGCACCTTCCCCCACCCCCTGAACCACCTCCATACGCAGCACCATCCACCACCCTAACCAACCTCCATACGCAGCATTTCGGTCTTTCATACCACCAGCTACCGTGGTCGCGCTACCTCATCTTACAGCGCAGCGGTCGAGCTGCTGCTCCGCCCGCTGCGTTCCATTCAGATGCTAAAGGATCATTTTTGCATTGAATCTGACGCGGAGAGCCACAAGCGTCCATATTTTACAAGTTGGGAGTGAACACGGGTTGAATGTACTCACATGAGAATATGAAGTGCCAGACTAAAACAACCCGGCTGCAAACAAACAACTGGTTTTCACTGAGACCATAGTTAGAGAGAGACAAGAGAGATTAAAAAAAAATGTCTCACTAGTGTTGACCGTGGACATTAGAGAGCCCTTGGGATGGTCCATCTTGTCCTGCTAGCAGACCATCACAACTCAGAAAACTGTCAGATTCAATTTTCATGGAGGCATTACAAAATGAAATGATAAACTAACCACATATATATTTTAAATCAAATCAGTTAATCTGTCACCTTAGAAAAAAAATAAACTAGTCACCTATACTGTAAATACAGGAGTCAAAACTAACTTCTACAAGTATAATAATATCTCATTTGCTATTTTTAAAGGTTTGAATTAAACAAGATACAACATGCAAAGATGACAGCGTTTCCTCCTGTAAGCTTAAAATATGTCCTGGAACTCTATGTATAAAATCTAAATCAATCTTATCAGCTGACTGTGGGTAAGATGGCAAACAAGAGGATTTCAAAAAAGGTTTTTCTTTCATAATCTAGTCTAGTGTACAATAAGTGCCTAAAGTTTGGATTATGAGTTTTGGATAGATAATAATAAATGTAAACCTCTGCTCTGCTCTCATAATACCTGGTTCAAAGGAAGAGCAAAAAAAGAGACAGTGTGCTAGTTTTTTTTTTTCCTCCTAAGAAGATGTAAGTGTATGATTAAATATTCTTCAGATAATTATTCCTGCTAATTGAACCTAAGTTAAATCTTTCAGAAAACACATTTTGAACTCCATAATATTCAACGGAATCACATGCCTCATGGACTTCCAATGGAGCATTTCTTTGTCATCTCCATTATAGTCTGTCAGATTTCCATGATTACCATGGTTGTCCCCTTCCTTCCTTCCTTCCTCCCTTTCCTCTTTCTCCTTCTGCTTCTCTCTCTCTCTCTCTCTTTCTTTCTCTCTCTCCAACCCCCACACAGCTCATCCTCCGCTTCCTTCTCCCACTCCTACTCCTCCCGCTCCTCCTCCTCCTGCTGCTTTTTCCTCTCTTCCTGCCTGCTGCTGAGGCTGCCGCAGACTAACCTGGCTCTCGGGGTGCAGGGACCACCAGCTGTGTGTGAGGAACCCATCTCATCAACCCACACACTCACACACACACACACATACACACACACACATACACACACATTCACACACTTGCATGTATATGGATGCCCACGCCCGTGCACACGTAGAGATATCTATGCTCAAAAGGAAACGTCTAATGATTTAGGTGGTTAGTCTCTGCTACATGTTGGTTTGGAGTTTTCTCACTACGCAGATTTCTCAGTAGAAGAGCTGCGGTGCTTTTGAGGTAGAATCAGATTTAGTGATAACATCCTGCTACCCGGATCCAGCTACCTGGATCCTATAGCTGTGTCCAACATTAGCAACTGCCTGATATATTTCATAATCTAATGGTTGGGGCTGTCCAATTCCAATACCCTGAATGTAGCCTTCTTTTCCCAGATTTAGAAGACTATCTGTGTATCTATCGCCAGAGAAGAAGGGCAGTACCGAACGATTCAGCAAAGCCCTAGGTCACGTTCAGTGACGCTTTTTATTTTTTTTATTTTTTTTAACAAATGTGAGAGAAAAAAATTAGATAATATCTGCACAAGGCAGCTGCGTTATGGTTAATATTAGGAAAAGATCATGGTAACGGCTTATAAAAAGGTGGAAGTTAATTACACAGCCATCCACCACCCCTGACCTCCACACTAGAGCTACAACTAACTGTTGATTAATCTCTGGATTATTTCTTAATTAATCGATACGTTGTTTGGTTTATAAAATGTCAGAAAATGGTGAAAAATGTCAAACAGGGTTTTTCAAAGCCCAAGACGACATCCTTAAAATGTTTTGTTTGGTCCACAACTCAAAGATATTCAGTTTACTGTCACAGAGGAGAGAAGAAAGTAGAACATAGTTACATTTAAAGTGCTCGTATTAGGCTAATTTCCAGGTTCATAATTGCATTTAGATGTACCAGAATAGGTTTATTTGGTTTAATTTTCAAAAAACACTATTTTTGTTGTACTACACATTGCTGCAGCTCCTCTTTTCACCCTGTTTTAGCTACAGAGTGCGGCATCACACTTCTGTTCCATCTTTGTTGGGAGTTGCATATGGGCAGTACAGGTAAGCACTGCTAGCCAGCCAGAAGCAGACTGTGAGCTGTTCCAAACAGCTCTATTGTAGTCCAGCCTTCATTTTTGTGACAAACGTGCATCACTTTGTAACACGTTACAGTGCTCTCCTAGCTGCTAGACGGGCACGCCCTTAAAACACGCTAGTTACAGTGGAGGCCTAAAGAGTTCAGTTAGTTGGATCGCCATGTCCAGGAGAATTAAAAGTTACGTATGAAAGACTCATATGTTAACTTTTAAATAAATGACCACTCTGAAAGATCTGGCTGCAGTCTAGGTTGCTAGGTTGTTCTGCCTGTGTTTCGGGATCAGACTTGGGTTCGAACCTGTATGGCTGAGCCAAAGCCATAGGTTACCGGCTGAAGCGGGTTTGTTTTGGATCACAACAGCGTGCTTGTCAGGCCCTGCCCTAGTCTACTTCTGACTGGCTAGTAGTCCTTACCTAGGTACTGCGCATGTGGCACTCCCAACAAAGATGGAACACTCACTCTGTAGCTAATACAGAGAGCTCAACACACAGGGTGAAAAGAGGAGCTGCAGAAAATAGAAATATATTTATTTCAATAAACCATGTAAACTTATTCTGGTACAACCTCAAGTATGAACCTGAAAAGGCGCTTAATATGAGTCTTTAACAAATTTTACTTTTTTTTCACAAAAAAAGATTCAAACCAATTAATCAATGATCAATAGTTGGCAATTAATTAACAGTTGACTAATAGTTGAATAATAGTTGACAACTAATCATTTAATCAATGCAGCTCTATTACACACTTTTACTTTCAGTCTCACTACATAAAGGACAGACACTTCCTGAACTGGCACTGGATGTTGGAATTGTATGCATGTCGTCAGGTGCACAATCGTCCAATGAGGAAGTTATTCCTTCGATACTGGGCTGCATTATTCATAGTATATGGTTGACCAGTGACCAACAACAGGTAATATGACGTGAGTTAAACGTTGTCAGCCATCCAATGACAACTTCTAGGTGGTACATTTGGCAACGTATGCCTGTATGAGTCGACAACAACAGGCCGAACACAACACAGATTTAAGTCTGTGAATCTCCTGTGGACACATTTGACCAGGCATTTGGGCGATATGGAAAAAAATCAAATATCATGATATTTTTGATTAAACAACCTCGATATTGATAACCCAACAATATTGTAGTGTTGACTAATGGTGCTTTCACAACATATTTATGCAATGAGATTTTCGATAAATAATCATCATTAATGTGGATATAATGACTAAGTGGGTAAAGAGCAGTAATAGAACAGCTAGAACAGTCTGGTAAGTT
>NC_045738.1:30685432-30687434 GCF_008692095.1 Etheostoma spectabile | reverse complement strand
CATCACTTTACTGTAATGCAGCCTTTAAAAGCAGGAAAAGACAACACTAATGCCATATATGGCATATATGATGATATCCAAAATCTAAGAGAGTATCTAGTCTCATATCACAATATTGATATTATATCAATATATTGCAGGTAGCCAAGCCCCTAACGGCCACATCATCTGTTTGGAAATCACATGAATGAGCAAATCTCTCTTACACATGAATTTCATTCTTGAATACACATTAATCTCTCTTGAACCTTTTGACAGTTTCTGAAAGTATTCGTGATGGATGACAGATCATAGTAGGTGTGTCTGAATAATGGAATACACATCCAGTTGTGTTTATTTTTCTCATGTCTGATATTTCTGGACTAAGATAATGGACTTGGAGGGCAAAGGCATGTAGTGTGGACGTGATCTAGGTCTCTCAAGGTTTCTGCAGTTGTTGAGTCCTTCTTCACTTGTTGACATACACACAAAAATATGCATGCAGGTGGACATGCACACAGACATCGGATTTCACGGTTCATCCATCGAGCAAAATGCAGATTGCACTGCACCAAATGTGGTTGACAGCTCAGAGGAGCCCACAGATTAGACAAACCCTCAAAGCAGCAAATCATTTACTGCCCACCGGGGGCCAGAGACACAGAGTAAACTGAGGATTACAACTCAGCCATGCCCCATCCTATCTGCATCACATCTTCACATCTGTTCTTTCTCCATTCACTTTAATTGGAGCCCATTAGTTCACTCTCACAGGTGGGACCTTTATATTTTGGACCTCGAAAGGGATGGATAATAGGCTAATAGTGCTCATGTTAAATTGACACTATTCCAGATTCCTATTTTACCTGCTTTACAAAGGTGTAACTTTGGTTTGAGAATTGGTGGGTGGGACACAAAACAGGGGGTCCTATGCCAGAAACCGTATTTTGTTTTGAATCCCATTTCTTCATTTCTACATACATTTAGGGACTATGGAGATATAAAAATCCCCAAAAATAATTAAGTTAAGATCATAATTTCTGCAAGGAAGAATAGCACTAAACTATGTATAGAAAAAGATGTCTTACTTTCTTTATTGTTTTATTATAGGGGTGATCGCCAAGACTTGACGGAATCATTTTATAGTCAAAAATGTTGTACTGTATCATGATACACAGTCTTATTAACGATCATTTATTTGTATTAGATCAGGCCAGTGTAAATAACGGCATGGACTAAATGCACCCTTTTCCTTCAATGTCTGCTCTCAGCGTTAGATTTATGACCTTTCCATTCCCCACAAAGCGGGCAGGCCCCTTCCTCTGAGCGATCCCACATTGCTGCGCCTGATTGTTGAGCATCATAAAAACTCTGTAATCCAATGACCCTAAGCAGGCGCCATCAATCCAGCATGCCAGCAGCAGGCGGTCATGGTGGCAATGTGTCCCCTGAGTGCGAGCAGAGTGGGCCCAGTGTTTCCCAAAGCCTGGAGCTACATGGCTTTTGCTGTTGAAAACCCTGCCACGCCATTTCATTTAAAGCGGGGTTGGGGGAATCAATAGGTGGCATATTTCAGGGTGGCTTAGAAAATCAGCAGGTACACGTTGATATATTTTCGTAGTCATTTATTATGTCAGCTGCTGGTGTAACACATTACTGCTATTGTGGTTTCCTAATTTATATCATAGTGAGTAAATATTTAGTGTAGTGTGTGCATTATTTTTACATAACTGCACAGTTCTGAATTACCATTTGCATCACTGTTATGATATGCAATAACTAAATGCTACATACACACTTTTTGCAGGGGCACATGTTACACGATTCCATTATTCCATGATTCCATCCTTTTGAGGAGAGGGGCAAGGTGGAGGCTGGGGGGCCTTGACCAACTGCCCCATTGCTTGTTTGAGAGCCATGATGTCTCTCTCTCATGGGTGGGCCAAATTCTTTGGCCACCAATGCAGTGAAAGTGGTGGTTACCTTGCCCCTTATGACCTCATAAGGAGCCAGATTCCAGATT
>NC_045738.1:30675995-30685422 GCF_008692095.1 Etheostoma spectabile | reverse complement strand
TGAGCTTTCATTTTCTCAAAGACAGAGCAGGATACCCAGGCTTCGGATTATACCTATCACCATTTCTAGCCACTGGGGGACTATAGGCAGGCTGGGGGAATTTTACTGTTAAAAAACCTCATAAAGTGACATTTTCATGCCATGGGACCTTTAAATATAATAATGGATGGTTGTTGTAGTTTTGCTGTGCCAGAAACTAAATGTAGTATCAGCAAAACCTAACTGCAAAAAGTTCAAACTGGTAAACTGTAGCAGAAGGAATGCATGCATACGATGATGCAATCATTAGCAAAATTGGGTGAGAAAGTTTGGGAACTGCTGGTCCAAAACAACTATTTGTGTCCATATTCAGCTACATTTCCACCATTGCTTTTATCCATGAAAGGCAATATCAATGGTCACCGAGTAAGATTTACAGTAAGGATGGGGCTGGCTTTTAGGTTAGTGGCTGCATTAGCCTCTGAGTGATTATAATACACACTAGAAGACCTCACACCCGATTACATTCACTGTGTCTCCTTACCATTTGTATGCAAATATAACATGGATAATATACACTGGGCCACAGCACTAATGATGGTTTACAAATACAACTGAACATTGTGCGTCACAATAAATTCCTTTTAACTGGGAGCACACACGCAGTGGCTCTCCATGTAGCGTCTCCAGGAGCAGGACTGTTCCATTCCCAGCTGCTGGTATTGTTTCACGCAGTATTCGCAGATGCCACAGTAGCTTATGAGAAAAGAGGAGAAAATGTAAAGGAGCAGCAGTTTAATTGGGCATGCACGCAGCGACAAGGAATTTCAGTCTGATGAGATACCATGTGCATCCATAAGTGATGATATTCTATTGGCCTGTAAAGCCCACTGTGCTCTCTGAGATTGTCTATGTGGAGATGCTTGTCGGGTTTGTGTATGTGCATGGATTGTGTTCTGCACAGTACTGAATGGCTGAGATTCAGCCTCCGTCTTGTGTTTGTGAATCACTCTACCACAAAGCACGCTGGGTATGTTTAATAATATCTAATATTCCACTATTATTCAGAATATGACAATATTCCGAATTTGATACAGGTCATGTAAACAGCATATTCTGTTTAGATATTACAAATAAGGCCGTTTTCCAAATTTAGCATTTTCCGATTAAGACATGTGTGATGTGCCAGTATTATTCGGGTTTTAGAAGCAATTGTTGGACAAGTAAACAGCGCATTTGGAATATATTACTGACTTAATTACTGTTTCTGCTACAGTTTCTGCTACAGTTTCTGGCCAGTTTACGGCCTCCTGCCTATTTACGGCTTATGGTAGATATGCATGCCCAAAAGAAAAGAAGGAGAAACAAAGTTACTTTTAAACGTTATGAAGGACTTGTATATCAGCAGGATTTTGGATATGCACAAACATCGCAACGCAAAAAAAACAATGTTGTGTGTTCTAGCTGCCTTACCTTAACTGCCTTAAGCATACTGTTGAAAGAAGGAATTTTACAATTGATAGCAGTTGGTGTTCAAAAATGTCATGGACGTATCCCAGGGTTTTGCAAAATCATCCACTATCAATGTTCTTGTCTGGTTGGAGGGTTGTCATCTAAGTGAAAAGACCTTTAAACGCACCAGCCTTTAGGAAACACACTTCAGTCAGCATTTGCACAGGTTTCATAATGCTAGACACTGGCAAGACAATAACACACAACACAAACTATCTAAAGACAACCTTGTCTTCTAAAAAAACGTTCGTATACTGCTAGAAACATAATGCCTGCCAGCTACAATTGTAATCACAGTATGCGGATAGGCTGAAATGGGCAAGGTTTAAATGGCAATCTGTGGAAATTGCATTCCAGTGGAGATTTCTCTTCAGTGTGCTCTATCTAATTCAGTTCAGGATCCTGATTAGTATTTTCCAACCAGTGTACTCGGTTAGTTATATTTACTCTAGGCCTAGTCTAAATCAACGACGTTTCATTTCCTTGATTGCTCCAATTCAACCGGATGTCCGTCACCTTCCTCTTTCTTTGTGTTGGCGTTCTAACCTCTGGTGGATTTCTGAGGACTATGGTTAAGATCTCTGCAGAGTAAATCCAGACAGCTAGCTAGACCATCTGTTCAATCAGAGTTTTCTATTTCACATACACATGTCCCAATAAACCAAGTTACTTCCATCCAAAGGCTTTTTTGCAGAGGCACTGTTGCTGTGTCCGGAGCTTAGCACCGGCCATGACGATTGCCAATAAACCAGAGCACATTATTCTCCCATCCTGGAATGCTGTGTGGACTAGCCAAGGTCTGGCAATGTGAGTTTAATGTAGGCCTAAACCAAGATATTGCAGCCATCCAGAGGCCTTTCCATTAAACAACCTTAGACCTTTTGCTCCACCTGAAACAGAGGTAATAGCATTGGAAACATAAACCTGTGTGTGGTTTTACTGATGTTAAGATTTTGACTATGAAGATTTTGCCTCTGAACGATATATGTTTACATTAAAGTGACAAATTTGATTGCAGTGGATGTGACAGAAAGGCGTGTTGCAACTAATATGAACTTCACCGGAAAACAGGAAATAAACAGAGGTGTAGATTAACACAACTTGTATGCCTTTCTGTCACATCTACAGCAGTCAGATTCACTGTGTTCCCTCAAAAGGAATCACTGTACATGGGTAGGCATTTTAATGACATTTTGAACATGTTAGGAGGTTAAAAACATGTCTAAAACTTGCCCTTTTTAAGCCTGTTGGGTGCTAACTCTGGCAGGAGGATAACACGGAGTAGGCAGCATTGATTGGTTTCATTTTTCTCACTACTGAAATTCTCCTTTAACTGACGGAACAACTAGGTCTTATAGGGGGGAAGACATGCAGGGAATTGTCACAGGTCGGACTCAAACCCTGGACCTCTGCGTCAAGGCATACTCCTCTATGTATACGTGTGCCTGCTCTACCAACTGAGCCAACCCAGCCACCATATTTTGTCTTTGAAGGTTTTCTAGGAAGCCAGTGGTTTCCACTCAGTTCATTAAAGCAACACTAAAGCACTTTTCCGCTTTGGTCCCCCTGCAGGTTGGAAGCGGAATTGCCCATTATCGCTACCGTAATGTCCCATTATGTCTCATTATGTCTCATTGGAACTACAGATCTGCCACCCGATCGGGCAAACCTGTATAGTGCGGTTATAGCCAATAGAGGGCCGCAAAGCAAACACAGAATTCACCGCGGCTGTGGCTCAGTGGTAAAGCGGTTGCCTGCCAATCGGAAGGGTGGTGGTTAGATCCCTGGCCCTGCAGTCCCACATCGAAGTGTCCTTGGGCAAGACACTGAACCCCAAGTTGCCCCCGGTGCTGCGCATCATAGTGTGAATGTGTGTGAGTGTTTATCTGATGAGCAGGTGGCACCTTGTACGGCAGCCTCGGCCACAGTGTATGACTGTGTGTGATTGGTGAATGTTTCCTGTATGATGTAAAAGCGCTTTGAGCAGTTGTTAAGACTAGAAAAGCGCTATATAAATACAGCACATTACATTTACCCTGTTACGAGTTCATGAACCATTGAAACAATTCTGGAAACATTATTTTATGGTATATTATTTTGGTGCAAGTTTGCCAGATATATGGTTTGAATGAGACTAATGGTAATGGTGACAGTGATGGCCAAATGAAGCATCATGAACCAGTGTCTTTATTTTCTGAGCCCACTAGATGGAGCGCTTGGTTTTAAGAGAAAGGCCTAAGGCGTTGCAATTCAGTGTGTTCTCAACCCTTTGTTAAACAGAGAGCGCCATTTAGCGGGCTCTGGTTCACGAAGCTTCATTTGGCCATCACTAGTAACAGTAATGGACAATTCCACTTCCAGCCTGCAGGGGGACAGAAGCAGAAAAGTTCTTCAGTGTTGCTTTAAGAAGTTAACTTGCAGACACTTGGATTGTACCTAATTTTGTAAATAAGTAACCCTATTGTTGACATTGTTTGACAAAACTCTCGACTGGAGGTCCACTTATTGTGGTGGTTTTGACCGTATCACAAAGGTCTTCAGCTAATTAAGTTTGCTCAATTGTCATGAAAGTATGGATGTTCATATTCTACATTAGTTTTGGCTTGAAAACCAAGAATAGCCAAGGCCAAGAATGAGCCTATTTCCAAAGTTCATTTTTGTTTTAAGGATAATTCCATAATTGGTGATAATTGTTGCTTGAAGTTTCATTTTCTGTTGATTTCCAGTTGTGTCATATTAACCCACCTGTACTATCAACAGAAATATTATGCAGCAATGACAAACCTTCTAAAACAAAACACTGGTATGGTTTAAACACAGAAAAGAACATCACTAGGTAGGCTTTGTTGTGTGCTTGTGTGATTTTCTTTTTCCTGTGAAAACTCTCCTCGCTAAACACTACGTGACATGATGCCACATGGAGAAACAGCACTGTCACCCACTGACAAATAGAGAGGGATATTGCTGGCTGCCAGGTACACATTAAATTTAAAGTAGTTTGATAGTCGAACATACAACGTTCAGCCTGAACTGAGCATCTGGTATTCAAGCTCAATCCCTGGTCAGTTGGCCCTGGCAGGGTTTGTAGGTGGGAAGCCAGTGGGGGATCATGTAATTGTAAAACTAGTACCTCCAACTGGTTGGTACCTACACAATCCTTTGTGTCTTCACACTTCTGTGAGTCAGAGTTAGCAGCAACAAGAGTTTGGACCATCTAAATTGGGGAATAAGATAAGAAACAGACTATAAGCCTTTGTAAAGCAAAGTGCAGCTACAAGACACGCTGTTATGCTACCATCCTGAACTCTTTGCCCATTGCTGACTGTATCTGTATGTACAAGAAGAATTAGGACAATTAGGACAGTAGGACTATTTAGTGAGGCTAGTAGTAGTGTGTCTTTATGCATCTGCAGTTTGCGTCTAATCACAGAACCTGCATTGTTCGCTGTTTTCTAATTGCAACCAGGAACAGTGTTTTACTTACTACTTTACTAATATCTGCCATGACCGGGGTTTTAACCAACCTTAGGCTGACCAAAGTGTGGTAGCCAGATAGTATAGAAAGAACATCTTGATCTTTTTACAAGACTAACAATGCTAATGTTAATATGCTTACAATTGCAATGCTACAATGCTGATGCTAAGCAGGTATAATGCATAATAGCATGGTTACCATCTTAGTTTAGCATGTTACATTAGCTAATTAGCACTAAGCACAAAGTACAGCTGAGGCTCATGTTTGAAATGTAGAATCTCTTGCACTGCATCATACATTGTTATGTATACAATTCCCGCATGAGGAGCAACAACCACACATTCACCACTGATGTATTCTGACACTATGTCGAGTAATTCCATGCCTTTACACTCTACTACACAGCCTATGGACCTGCACCTCCCTCCATCCTACTTCTACTCCTATCCCATCCAGCATTCCCTCCATTCCCAGCCTGCTTCACTGTATATTTTACTATTTCCCCTATGGCAGCTCTGGTATACGGTAGTGGGGTGGTGAGGAGGGGGGAGTCTACAAAACGAGGCTGCCCACAGGGAGGCTTGTTCACTTGCCCATAATATTTGGACAGGGAAAGCGGCCTGAAACCCATTCTGTTCTCTTTTTTCTATTTCCCTCTGCAGAGGTCCTTTTGCAGTGCCATGGTGGACGAGCTGCGGGTTTCACTCAAGTGCCAGCGCCGGCTCAAACACAAGCCCCAGCCGCCCGTCATGGTGAAAACGGAGGAGGTCATCAACATGCACACCTTCAACGACCGCAGACTGCCAGGGAAAGAGACCATGGCCTAAAATGGGAATCTCAATCACTTTTTCACCCTCTCTCCTGCAGTGAGGAGGTGTGCAGAGACACTGGGGAAAAGGGTGGGGGTAAATGGTAAGGGGGTGGGGGGTAGGCAGTGCGTTGTAATGGTCGACAGTTAGGTTATTTTGAAGGTAGCGCAGCGGTGCTTGGGATATATTGACTAAATGTCATTCTTGTTTCTTTATAAATAGCTAGGGATAATAGATTCAGCAATATTTCCTGTGGAAATAACTTGAACCTGGGTGAAATTTCAGCGAGTTACCTCAGTACTCTTACCACCTTAGCAAGGCACCAAACTACAGATGCCAATGTTTTCAAAACCCAGGAGTCAAAGACAGAGGGTCTGGAAATAAAATTAAGGTGGGAGAGAGTCGGCCCCTTAAATAAAAAAGAAGAAAAAAAGAAGCTAGGACCTATCATCTTCAGCTGCTGCTTAGTCGGTCTTTCAGTGCACAGCTCAAAAGTGGTTGAGCAGCGTCTAGAGCATCTCAGAGATTATGAGAGAATAAAGAGAATCTAACTGGGGGAAAGGGGAGAAAGGCTGGTTTATTTTCCGTATTTGTGAATAGAATGACTGCACAGGCTTTCAACCCTCTCAAATTAAACCCAAAGCCCTGAAGACAAAGGAGAGCTCTGCTGTTCCCAAAATGTACAGAGAGACATTACTTAGTCACATATATTGATCGCATCAAAAACGGATATACTGTATATCATCCATCAGGCAATAAGTGATATCATTTATTTGTGTTTCAGAGTACTAACACTTTAAGTCTTTAATGTAGGGAGTGGGATGGGGGTGGGGGGCGAGGGGTGGGGGGCTTATATGGTGAAATACAAGTAGAGAATGGAGTAGGGGCAAAATAGTGAGCTGTCGATGCATCAGCCAGTAGTCACTTTAAGACAATTCTATGGAGGTACACACTCTTAATGTCAATAAGGAGGAACCTTGGAATAGCGTGGGAACGACTCACCAAGTCTAAATTCATAGCAATCACACCACAACACAACACAGACTCTATTTATTCAAAGTATTTATTGTTTTATTTATGAAACTCCTTATTTATTATCTCTACGGACTGGATATTCACTACTGCCGTAATTACACCTCACTTCAACGTATGGGTATACACGGTTTCTTTACATTTGCTCAGTGTCACGTCTCCAGTTTCACTTTGGACTCCTGTGGCTTTTTTTCTTTTCTTTCTTTGGCGGTAAAGCTCCACATTTACTTGTGCAAATGCAAATTTCTATGAAAAGGTGTTTTTGTACGAAGAGAATCAAAATTTTGTAATAATTTTTATCAACACGAAAACGTACCATGAGGAGTGTCATTCATGGCAGAGGGGTGGTACTCCAGGCTGGTCGATCAGGAGGCTTTCCTAGACACACACACACACACACACACAATCACAATCACAATCACACACTAGTACTAGTACAGAGAGATCTGGTAAGCATCCGTGACATAATGTTGTTTTGGAGAAGAAGAAAACAAACTATTTTTATCATGTAAAGGAATCATATTTAAAGAAAGATATTTTTACTTCACATGAAAGAAGAGTAATGGTAATATTGGTAAGAGCAAATATATACACACTGAAAGGGAGGAAGACCGCTGATGATGCTTATCATTCCACACCCCCGATTACTGCTAGACTGCTAGACACCAGTGCTGAGCAATCGTGTGTACATGGTTTTAAAATGGAAAAAGATGTATTAAAAATATAAAATAAAGAACACTTAACTAATTTTGAACTTGTTGTGAAAACAAAATGGAGTGCACACAGTTTACCCTTTGAAGTTGATGCACAAGTTTAAAGAAAATAAAAAAAAAATATTCACAACTTTCATCTCATCTGCCTCTTTATTGAATGTTGGTTTATGAATGAAACATGGCAAGAACAGAGTGAACACAACAGCACTTAACATGTAGTGTAGAAAGCCCTTCGAATTTTAGTGTATTTACACGTAAAATACATAGCCAGCAAAATGCCTATGTGGGCCATTCTAATAATGCAAAAGGAGCTGGGCCTTTTTTAGATAAACCCATTAAATAGTTAACATCGTTGGGTCTTTGAAAACCAAACAGTCCCTCCAGGACTTCGAGGCCTTTTTTTGAGATTGTTGGCTGATTTTGCGGGAGCTTTTGTACAAAACGGAGCTAAAAGTTGTAATGTGCTTTGTATGTTTGTTGCAATAAATTTGCGGGAGACAGAGAAAGTTGCCAAAAACGTTGCTATTTTTTTTTTGTATAGTTCTTCAAAAATAAAAAGGAAACTTGTTTTGAGGAAAATAAAACTACTCAGGGCTGAGATTTCCTAGGAACCTTAGCAAAAAGGCTCAGGATGATGCAAATGGAGGTAGAATATGAAAATGGCTGATGGATTTAAGACTAAAAATAATTATTTATTGAATGAATCAAATATGAACATATCTGTCAGTGGCTTGTTGATCTTTACATTGTTGGTTCATTTCCTATCCTGGGCTGGGACACATTCATACGGTTTGATAAAGACTTTAACCTATCATTGCACAAAAATAACGAGCGTAGCTGTCCTCAATTTAGGTCATCCTGTATGTCTCATCTCTGGTTTATCGTGCATCCTCCGTGTGTGTGTGTGTGTGTGTGTGTGTGTGTGTGCATGCATCAGTCGCATGCAAGTCGCAAGTCCACTCTTTAACTTCAGCTTTTTCACAGATGGCATCAAGTTAGCGTTCAAAATTTGCTGACATTTTATTGAATGCAGTTTTCCTTCTACTCGTGAAATGTTCCCTGTGCCACTGGCTGCAGTACAACACCAAAGCATGATCGATCCACCCCCATGCGTTTCATTAAATTCTGTGCCCTTCCCTCTCCAAACGTACCTTTGCTTATTCCGGCCAAAAAGTTCTATTTTAACCTCATCCATCCACAGAACCCACAATGCATCAGACTTGTCTATATGCTCATTTGCAAACTTCAAACGCTGATTTTTGTGGTGAGGACGTAGAAGAGGTTTTCTTCTGATGACTCTTCTATGAAGACCATATTTGTATAAGTATCTCTTTATAGTGGAATGGTGCAGCACAACTCCAGTGTCTGCCAGGTCTTTCTGGATGGATCTTCTAGTCTAACGTGGGTTTGGACTTGCTTTTCTCACAATCCTGCGAGCTGTTCTGTCTGATATTTTTCTTGGTCTTCCAGATCTTGCTTTGACTTCCACTGTTCCTGGTGACTGCCATTTCTTAATTACATTCCGAACAGAGGATATTGGCATCTGAAAACGCTTTGCTATCTTCTCATTGACTTCTCCTGCTTTGTCAACTATTTTCAGTTTCAGTTTTCTAGACAACTGCTTAGAAGAACCTGTGGTGCTGATTGTTGGAGCAAAGTCAGATGAGTCTGGACATTTAAAACCTTAAGACTGACATCAACTGGTCTTTCCAGACGATGATTGAGAACAATCCATGACTCTGTCAGGTCTCAGCTTTCCAAAGGGGGCGGTGCATGCTGTAAACTCTGCAGGGTGCCCAAACTTTTGCAGACACCATTTTTTTGTTTTCTGTTATTTTGAAAATGTAAATGATGGAACTTTTGTGACATATTAAACAAACGTCTAATCTTTCATTTGATGCCTTTTG
>NC_045738.1:30672444-30675985 GCF_008692095.1 Etheostoma spectabile | reverse complement strand
CATCTTTTCTTGGCTTCTTTATGCACGTTAATACACATTTTTACCTGGGGTGCCCAAACTTTCAAACCCCACTACTGACTAGTTTTCTGACAAGTCGGCCCCATTCCATTATTAGATATCCCAGTTAAGTTCAACCATTGTATAAAAATGCGTCCAGCATTAAAATATGTTTTTCACATGCCAATTAAATAGTCCACCGGCTGAAGAGTGGGCTAAAATGAACTAATGATAGCAATAATTCTCAAAAACCATGGGCCTCTTTTTGTTTTCAGAGCCAGTTGTGTGTGTGATAACTATTTGATCAAGGTGGACAACAGATGGGCCCCAAGTGGGGTATCACCAAGATGTTTAAACCTTTAAATAATTAATTTGTAGCCCAAGTCATTAACACAAATAAATGAATACCAAAAGGGCCCATTTGTGTCTTAGAATGGTTGCACATACACTGTGGGTCCCACTTGCATCCCCTTTTGTGAATCACATGGGGCAGTTTGGTGAATTCTTAATAATGTTTCATTTCTTTCTTAATTTTAGAAACTGATGCTGGTAAACAAAGTGAATAATCAATAATGTTTACAAATGGAACTAATCTAAATAAAGACTTCAGTCTTGGAACATGTCCACTGCAGCTTTAAAAGCAAAAGAAGAAAGTGATGTGTGTTGGCTGTCTGGGCTGATTTAGTAGTTTAGTTGGGTATTTTTCTCAATGCACAACTGGATCACAAATTATCATATCAACCCTTTACACTGTACCCATTGTACTATTAATCTGTTGATTATAGATTGTTATTTAGATTCATTGTCCTAAGCACTATAAAACCATATGTATTCCATTGTCCTCTAATACTGTTGAACGCATTTTTTCAATACTGTGAAGTAGTAACATGGTTGAAAATTTGCTCATAAAACCACCTCACTCAGCAGAGACCAAACCACTGTGTAACCAATCCGTGACCTCTGTCAGGCACTCCAGTCAATGCTAGCCACAATGAGTCAGCAGAATGGCAAGCAATCAGATTAAAGCGCCCATCCTCCTTGCCCTGACCCCCGAGGCGGCATGGATCCGAAGAGAGGAAGCTGTGGGAGATGCAGCCAAAGATTACATTACACACATTTGTACTTAGTTGTCTGTCCTGCTGGTCTGGAGAGGACTGTGCCCTTATCTGCTTGACCTCGGAGTTTGTCTGTTAACTTCATGTGTGTCTGGCAGCAGAGTGACCCTGGCATTATAGCTCCATCAGTACATATTTGTGCTGTTTACAGCTAACAGTGCTCACTGACCTATGTGATAATGTTAGACGGTTGGTGAGAGAGCAGGGCGGCTCCTTCTGTCAGGATGAGGAGCAGCTGAATTTCATGTTCACATCCAACTCAAATATATTACTTTTTCACTCTCCCTTTTTACCACTCAAAAGTAAAAAGAAAATCTTGCATTGTATTTTTAATGCAAAATGCTTTGACTGATACCTTTACATTTCAAGTGAATTACCTTGGATTGGAGGCCGTGGGTGTTTTAACTGCATGCCAGATTAGTCAGAGTGGACATGGCCAATTTGCCTCCTGAGTTGCTATATAAAGGGTTTCTGACAGGTGCAGTAACTCCACATATAGTCTATATCGACTAAGGATCAACTATTAAATTTAGTTGCAGTACCCGACTACACAACTTTCCCTCTGTAATAACAAAAAATTATTTCAGTTGTAAAAATAATTCTAAACCTATTGGTTATTTTTGCTTACATTTTGTTATTTATTTAGAACATTCCACACAAAATAAAACACCATCTCCCCTCCCTAACCTGTCCTTACAAGCTATCAAATTAAATAATTATTCATTTCTCACCCTGCCCTGTTGCTTTTACTCTTGTATTTGTATATTATTCTTTTTAGCCAGTTTTATTTTCACGACAATTTGTAATTGCTCTTTGTTT
Source organism: Etheostoma spectabile (assembly GCF_008692095.1). Classification (NCBI taxonomy): domain Eukaryota; kingdom Metazoa; phylum Chordata; class Actinopteri; order Perciformes; family Percidae; genus Etheostoma; species Etheostoma spectabile. Next base: position 30,674,054 of record NC_045738.1, on the reverse strand, counting down.
TATGTTAAGCACTCTGAAATGCATTGTTGTTTTGAAGTGCTATTGAAAATAAGTTGCCTTGTTTGAGAACCTCAGCCTGTCAGTCAGTCACCAGGGCATAGAAACCACGGCTGCTCGTCTCAGAGGAAGTGAACTTTAGCGCTTTCGGCTCGCCATGATATTATATTGCAACAAACACTATCTGCTTGAAGTTTTAAAAACTGTACCCACACTTGCAACCGCTTTATTGGCATTGCCCTGACTAACTATGACTTAAAACTGCAGAGATGACGTAGTTTGTCCGAGTTTGCTCCATCCACCTCTGCGTGTGTGTCTCAGAGCTAAACCCCGCTCTCTGTCAACATGCAGAAAGGACAAATACGCTCACGCTTAAGAGCTCTCAGGCACCGAAATTTGTCATTGCTTGATTTAACGCGATTCAGTCCTCGGTACTACGAATGTAATGTGGTCGTTACCCAAAAAAGTACCGGTACCAACCGGGTCTTTTAACTTCAGACCCCCTCACCCAGGCAACCCGACCGGGCCTGTGTCCAAGAAGCGTTCGCCCACTGTTTGTCCCTCCTGCTCCACAGCCATCGTGAGGCTTTCTCTGCAGCCTCTGAAGCTGTACTGATGGCTCTTCTCTAGCATGCCCCTGTGATTCCCAGGAGGCTGTAGGCCTCGCGGAGTGACTTTCCAAAGCCCCTTCCCCCAACCTCAATGGGCAAGCCCTGTGCACGCCACCCCCGTCTCCGACACAACTCTACAAGCTCCTCGTAATTCTCCCTCTTCCTCTCACTGGCTTCCCCATCCTCTGTTCCCAGGGCACTGTTAGCTCCAACAAGATATTACTTTGATGTTACTGAGAATAGAACCATGTCGGCTCTAAGGCTGGTCTCCATGATGTCTCGGGGGAATCTGATTTGCTTCCCCGGGTCCACCCTGAGCTGCCAGTCATTCTCTGTTCCCAGCAGGCCTGTCTGAACTTTGGGTCCGGAGGGCGGATGTTCTCCTGCTCTTAAGAATGATATCTTGCGCCTTGGTGGTTGTAAACGCTTGCTCTGGCTGATGGCAGTAGTGATGGACTCAGCAACCACTTTCAGCACTTGGTCAAGGCGCCAGCGGTAGCGACCATCCCCAAAAGCTTAGGGACAGCTGCTGAGGATGTGCTCCGGAGTTCCATTCTTGGCACAAGGTACATGCTGGACTCTCAACCTTGCCCCAACAAAAGAGATTAGATGGGCAGGGCAGGGTGTCTTCAACGGACTGAATGAGAAATTTGATGCAATAGGGCTCAGCCCTCCACAGCTCTGCCAATGAAATATTTCTCTCCATGGGATATTCCCATCGGCGCCCTGTTGCCTCAATACCACCATCTGGCGCGGCTCCTCGAGGACCAGGTCCTGCCTTTCCCTGCCCTTCAGTTTGTTTTAATGGATTGTTGGAGTGCTTCCCAGTCCTGGATGGCCTAACACCAACAACGTTCCACTTCCGGGATTGTTCAGGTGCAGCCGGAAATTCTGCTGTACGTCCCTCTTTTTAGGCCAGATGTTTTTTTAGGCTTTCATTGTGTTAACATATTAAACCCCAGCTGATTTCTGAGGACTATGGTTAACTGCTCCTCAGATCTC
>NC_045738.1:30666631-30672434 GCF_008692095.1 Etheostoma spectabile | reverse complement strand
ATCCAGACAGCTAGCTAGACTATCTGTCCAATCTGATTGATGTATGAAACTGTTAATCCACAGTAACTTATTAATGGGATCGTTCCGGCCGAGTAATATCAAAGAATACCCCAAAGCAAGAAAAACATACTTGACCTAAATTATATTACATATCAAAATTCAAGAAGTGGATCTGGCCTTAGCAGATCAAGACATAATTATGGCTTATTTTATACATCAAAATGCAGTTTGATTTAGTTTTCTTTAAGTAGATGATAAAGTTCATCAGTTTATTTTAAGAAGCAGTTTATAAGCACCTGAACCTCAAGTTCATGACTGTTCTCTGGCTAAGATGTTTTGGTGATTGATTTGACTTCTATGGACCTTTTATAAAAATAAAGAGGGCAGATAAATTTGCCGAAGGACCAAATCCAAGATGGCCCATCTTTAATTTAAAATATATTCAAATGTTAATAATAATTTAAGCACAATGCTAAACAGATACTAAGTTAATATTGTAACCATATAAATGTATTTCTTCACCCAGTTACAGGGGGTGGGATGTATTGCTAATTAGAGTCAAACCATTATTTTACCATTACCAATTCATTTTCCACTGTATCCAAACGTAACTTGGACAATGCAGGATGCAGAATGATTCATCAAACTTTTAAACAACTTCACAGGAAGAGCACAGGCCATGATTATGATGTAAAAAACATTGGTTTTTAATTTACAAATATTTGGCATAGAAAAATAGATAAATGAAGATTTGACACAGGGACACAGGAAAAACTCTGGAAAAAATGCATTTTTCCCTTCATGAGGCCTTTAATATATTTCTATAAAATGTTCCAAACTTTGAGTGTCCGCCTTTTTTGATTTACCAGAAATATCTAAAATGTGCCACAGAATACTATTGCTGCAAAATATTGGTAATGACGAGGACCTGAATTACGGCGGCCCAAACCACCTCCAAATATGGTCAGAGGGATGGTTTCTCAATGCATTCTGGGTGCATTCCCACCTGCACTTAGAGCTGTCCACTTGTGATCGTAATCTTAGGTGAAAATGGGGCAACAGACCCTGACTGGCTAATTCACAGTTACAGATTTTCAGGATGTGCTCAGAACATTGAAGGCTCAGGTTAAAATTGCAATAATGAAGCCAGTGGTAGACAGCAGCCCGCCCTGCTACACAGAGCTCAGCTGTACCTATTGCGGTTTCTAATGCTCAATCCATGAAAAATAAATGAAATGTGCTCTTTGTCTGCCCCATTGGGAAACATCTGAACAGCAAGACAACAACACTCACACATAAAACATTCTTCCTTTTATAGTGTTTGTCTCCCATGTACGTAGGTGTCAGCCCATCCATTATCACATTGACTATTTCACACATAGGTAGACGTAGAGAAGACTGGTGCCTCAGCTGGGTTGGGGTGCAAATAACCAACTCACATGCCGATCCAATTAATTGGCTAATTATCATGGCTGGTGAGGAGTTGCTGTGATGTGGGCATGGTCTGATCTGGAAATGGTAGGAAGAGACTGTGTCCCTGGCTAAAGCTAACATATCCTTTTGATCAATCAACCGTTTTAATGAAGCCTTTAACAGAGCTGCAGCAGGGTGACTTCTCCAAGACGTTCGTCCATGTCTGATGTCCTTGTTTGTGTGTGATAAAGCAACATTACAGCATGGCAACCTGTTTCCACGTGGAACCTGACCTCCCATCTTGTTCCAAATCAGCTGTTTTGTTTTGAGGCAGGAGTAGGTGCATCAAGAGCCACCATGCACAGACGTATCCAGGACGTATCCAGGACATGGGCTACAACTGTCTCGTTCCTCGTGTCAAACCACTCCTGAACCAGTGACAGCGTCAGAAGCGTCTTATGGGGCTTCGTTCAGTGGTCCAAAGTCTTCTGTTTGAATGAAAGCATTTCATTTGGAAATTAAGTTCCCAGAGTCCGGAGGAAGAGTTCAGAGGCACAGAATCCACATTGCTTGAAGTCCAGTGTAAAGTTTCCACAGTCAGTGATGATTCAGGGAGCCATGTCATCTTCTGGTGTTGGTCCACTGTGTTTTATCAAGTCCAATGTCAACTCCTTTTAGTCATGCTTCCTTCTGTTGACAAGCTTTATGAAGATATGGAGTATTTTCCAGCAGGACTTGGCACTTACCTACACTGCCAAAAGTACCAATACCTGGTTCAATGGCCATGGGATTACTGTGCTTGAACCCTATAAAAAAGTGTATGCGGTATTGTCAAGAAGAAGATGAGAGACACGAAACCCAACAATGCAGAAATGCTGAAGGCTGCTATTGAAGCAACCTGGGCTTCAATATCACCTCAGCAGTGCCACAGGCGGATCGACTCCATGCCATTCATGCAGTAATTCATGCAAAAGGAGTCCCATCCAAATACTGAGTGCATGTACAATTCCACACTTTTCAGAAGGCCTACATTTCCGTATTAAAAATCCTTTTTTTGATTTGTCTTAGGTAATATTCTAATTTTCTAAGCTGCCAAATATTGGGTTTTCATGAGCTGTAAACTTTAATATTCTAAATTAAAACAAATACAGGCTGAAATATTTCACTTTGGATGTAATGAATCTGCAATGTAGTTAGTATTCATGTGAGGAATGAAAAAAGAGTTTTGGAATGACGCCTGGGGACTCATGTATAAAAGACTGCATAGCTTTCATACTAAAAGATGGTGTACACACAAAACTTGAAAAGTGCATATGCACAGAAATAATCACATGTATAAAACTGGTTGTAAGCCAAGTCGCATGGACCTTTCCTTTGTAATCCTTTACTTTTATATATCAAAATCAACATGCGTTCCTATGAAGCTTTCTTGCTGGTTTCAGGTTGGTCGGAGATTACCATAGGTGCATTGTCATTGTGTACCTTGATAGGTGGTACAGACACTGTGGCACCACCCACCACTGGGCTGTCAGCTCCTCCAGGAAGGCACTGCGGGCCATGAGTGTTTCCTGCTTCTCGAAGCTGTTTATGTACAGAGGCTTTTAGGGAAAAGAAACGCTTTCATAGACACATCACGCTACCAGGTAGCTTGGACTTGGTCAGGAACAGAAGATATAACAGCTAAATCTTCACACAGCTGTAAGGAATTAAAAAAAAGTGTCCGGGATCAGAAAGAAATGAAAGATCCTGTGGAATATGATGCTGAATTATATGACAATCAATTTCTTTCCTTTGTTATTAAGGTGGAAATCTAGGGTTGAAAAAATGAAAAAAGGGGTTAGGCTGTGTTTGTGTGCCATTGGCGATTATTGGCCCAGTAAATACCGGGCTGTGCGGTTCAGGGGAGAGCAGGGAAATGGGAAAGTCACAGGCGTTTACCCGCCTCTGATCCCCACCACAGGAGATTTACAGACATAATCCCAAATTCCACTGAGGAAGAACCACAGGGACTTTACAAGCCATGACCTGATTACACAGATTGAGACCCACCGAGTGCTAATGGAGCGTGCCCAGATTACGACATCTGAGATCCACCTGTGGAGAGACACTTTATGGAAGTGGTGCCCTGTTCTTCAATGGAAAATATAATTTCCTGGTGTTCTTGCTCTACCCATTTTGTTTAGGTAGCTCTGGGGAACTTGGGCAGAGCAGTATGCATTTTTGCATCAACCAGCCTCAGAGGTGGAGAATTTGAGCTGGACTCAAAACTATAATGTTAGTCTCACTTCGCAGGTCAAGTATACAGTACATATCAACAAAGTGGTTACTGTGGTAGCATAACCTTTAGCTAAATTTATACTTGCCCTCTCTAGGGAGGAAAATATGACTTTGCCTTTTGTGTTTTTTGTGTTTGTCTTGCTGTTCAGTTTTTGCTGGTATTGCCGTGTCAGTGAAGAGAGTGTCCCTGCTTCCCTCTCAGTAGCGTTGTACATTGGCCCACAGCTATTTTAATGGCTCGCCAACAAGAACATGTGCTCCGTAGGGCTGCAACTAATGATTATTTTGATAGTGGACTATGTTGTTAAAAAAATCTTTTTCAATTATTTGATTAGTGAAGGATTATTTTTGTCACGCTCTCGATCTCTGCTTCCTTGTGGCGGGGTTCCTGTAGCGGGCTCCAGTGCATGTTTTACCTTCACCTGCTCGAGACAACTAGAATGTCCCCTAGTAACATAACTTCAGATCCAATAGCAAATTAAAATAATGTCCAATGAAACATATGGATTTGATAGCTTATTTAAATGTATTTGTGACATTAGCAGGCCAAGTGCATGTGAATGGTCATGGCATATGCATTGTTGACTTAATTGACACACAAACATACACACACTTACACGGTGGATGCAGATGAAACCGGAGATGAGACGGTAATAAGACAATGACTTGAGTTGAGGACAGCTCAACATCAAACCATAAATCAAGGTCCAGGATGAGAAATTAACTTGTTAGATTGGGACCATCAACCAGCCACTAACAGATATGTTCAAGTTTGATTCATTCAATAGTACATCATTATTTTGTGTTTTCCATCCACAAGCCATTTTTATGTACCAGCATTTGGTAAGTTGAGTAGTAACTTGGAACACTCAGCCCAGAGTAGTTTTATTCTCCCTGAAACAACTTTATTTTTAAAGAATTATACAAAAACGATCACACCTTTTTTGTGTGCAATTTTCATTGTCTACTGCAACTTGCATGGCTTTTTTTTTTTTTACAAAAGCTGCTGAAAAATCAGGCATTTCCCAAAAAGGGCTGTAAAAGTAAAAAAAAGAGTATAATTAGTTGTCGATATGGTTATCTGTACACACATATGTGTGGGTCTTTGATTTTTACTTTCAGTTAGTTGCTACAGAGCCTACTGACTACAGGCCTTGTACTTGTTACCAATATCCATCCAGCAGATTGGTCAGTCTCAATAAATCTGTTGAACTTGGTACCATGGTTTATGTAAGTGCTGCTGACAATCAGCTAGCGTTTAAAATGGTTACTGCAGTCAAATTCAAAATACTGGAGAGTTGACTCCTAGGGATGAGCGAGTACAGCATTATCTGTATCTGTATCTGTATCTGTTTACCACATGAATTATCTGTATCCGTATCTGTACTCGGACTGGGTGGGGCCTAACCCGGAAGTGGTCAGATTTAACCCGGAAGTGGGTCGGGTTCTCTTGAAATGTGCAGGGCTTTAACCGGTATGTTATTTTAAGCATGCAATTGATATGGGTTGATCAGAAATTGTTATATTTTTTGCTGATTAGAAAACTATTTACATGACAGCATCAGCATTGAGCTTCAGATCAATGGTGTTGTCATGGTAACAAACGAACTATATACAGTAAAAGTTTTGCAACAAAAATACAACAATGCGGTTGCAATTATTAAGTAAAATGTAATGAACAAGAGTTTTCATACTCAATGTAACTTTCTTTTTTTAACTTTTAATTTTTCTATGATCAGTGTGATCTTTTTTTTTTTTGGCTCTTTTTTATTTTCACACCAGGTCTGTGTGAGTGTGTGTGTCTGTGAGTAAGTAAGAGATACAGAGCGAGAGAGAGAGCGAGAGAGAGAGGAGAGAGAGAGAGAGAGAGAGAGCGAGAGAGAGAGCGAGCGAGAGAGAAACAAAGAGAGAGAGGGGGGCGGGGGGTTGGAATGTGTTTGTGTGTGTATCTTAATTTTTAATATTATTTATTTATACCGCAACTGCCTTTTATTTTATTTTTATAAAACACAGCAAGAAAGTTTCAGACACCCAAAAAAACTGGTTAGAACCAGCAGGCAGTTTAAAAAAAACTCAGACAGCAGAGATGCAACCCGAGTCGCATTCTACCAAG
>NC_045738.1:30666447-30666621 GCF_008692095.1 Etheostoma spectabile | reverse complement strand
TCTGAACAAACCCCACGGTTACCAGAAGTGGAACTGAAGAAACCCTAAATGTTAACGGGAAAGCCCCGCGGACCTGAGGGAGACGGAGAGAGATGTTCACTTCTCTGCGTTCTGTGTGCGAGTGAGCGGAGCGGCACACAGCAGCACAAGGAATCTGTGTGTGTAGGGAGGGGC
>NC_045738.1:30666340-30666437 GCF_008692095.1 Etheostoma spectabile | reverse complement strand
GCCTATCACAGAACGCAGACACTGTCATTGAGGAGTTTTATCCAATCCAGGTACAGATATTGACTTGCATTACTCGTATAATACTTGTACTCGGCAA
>NC_045738.1:30660540-30666330 GCF_008692095.1 Etheostoma spectabile | reverse complement strand
TCCGTACCGGATACTCGTTTCAGCCAAGTACTCGGCTCATCCCTAATGACTCCCCCGGCCCCTCCTCCCCACTCGAAGTTCACAGTGGTTGCCAGGTTGAGACCACAGCATCCAATAATGTTGCTAGACACTAGTCTCACATAGCCAAACATTAGCGTAGCAGAGTAGCTAATGTTAGATGCTGGCTATGTTGGTAGTCATAAAAGCCCGTGCTCATGCAGAGCTCTCTACCCGACTGACAGACACCCTTTCTTAGTTTGAAATTCTGTCAAGAACTGCTAAAAACACACACTTCCTCGCGATCCTCTCTACCCGACTGACAGACACACTTTCTTGGCTAAAAATTACGCCAAGAATCACTAAACACAGTGCTTCCCTACTGACATACACGTTTTCTTGGCTTAAAATTACTCACCGTTGGTCAGCTACGGTTGCTGAACAGGCTACACGGTTGTTTGCTAAAGTTTAATTAATAGTTTCCATTATGAGGAAGTCAAACTTGCGGTTTCTGTCATAAGTCTGTCAAGGTGGTTGTAAACAGCTGTGGCACGCGTGCCTGGTCCTCCGGTAACATTAGCGGTATCGCGTTGTGGCATGGAGGCATTAGCCAGGACCAGTCTTTGCCAGTCACTTTGCTGGCTGTATTATTTGGCTGTCTTAATTGTTTTTGTGAGGAACCAACTTGAGTACTCTATATGAATGTGACTCAATGTGAATTTCCAAAATGTTGAAATGACTGAAAATGCCCGTCTCTAGTAGCCGTGATAAATTAGCCTGAAGCTAATGCTTTCTTGTTCAGAAGAAGATAAGCTAACTCGGCGTCCTTTTGGGCTCTAAACTGTCTCAATCTTTGAAATACATCTCCAATATTTACCCGGGGTTGGTCTCTGGTCATGCAACATGCCAATTTTTTTAGGTCGGGCAGAATCTATCTCCGTTGATCCCATTCATTTGTTTGCTGCTTCCATGGCTGTACGAAAGTTACAGCTGTAATGCAGTCGGTTTGTGTTTTTAAATGTATATCTGGCAACCCGGCCCAGCTGTTAAAATGGGCAGTTGATACCAAAACACAGGCCAAAAGACAAACCCATCACAGAAAGGAAATTTCAAAATCAGAAAATAATGGCATTGTTATCAGAAAATAACTTGTTTCCAATTTGTCACCTGATGACATATTGTGGTAAATACAGTAAATATCTTACATATTGCCCCTTTAACTTTCTGAAAACCACTGCACTCTCTTACCCTCTGTGCATTTGTGTCCCACAACATCCATTACATTTCTGGCCATCCTGTCCTATTGGGTGGCACTTTTTATGCTACAGGGACAACAAACGGCAGAAGCCCTGCATTGTTTGTTCTATTAGCCAACAGCAGAGTTACAAGCAAAGCTGATAAAAATGTGAAATCCATGTGTAAATCCTTTCTTCATAATCTGTTACTGCAGCAACAAGCATAGTCTGCCACCGGATGTGGGCTGAATGAAAACAAGCCAAAGCCATCAAGGCGCTTCATCTGTAATCCTTCCCCAGGATACAGCTCACAAAACAATGCAACACAAAAAAAACCTCATTGTTCCACTGAAATAAATAGGGCTAAGGAATAGTATGTAACGATTAGTTACTGTAAATATATATTCACACTGTAAATATTGTTGATAATGGTAACAAAGAAAAAATCTGTGTTCATACTCAATTACCAGATAGACAAATTAGGTAGAAAAATTACACTTTATCGCACTATATTATATATATTAGCAGTGGGGGGTGTCCTGGTGGTAAACTGGTTAAGACACACCTTTTAACGACTCTCCCCAAATTTTATTTTCTGTCTCTAATCTGTCCCTATGAACTTACAACACATTAACAAACCAATTGCCAAATAACATTTACATTACTCTACGCACCTGCTACACCTGGAAACCAGACATTGTTGGATCCTTTTGCACACAAAAGTGGGGCATTACAAACACGAGAGGCACCTTTAATATAGTTTGAAGTTCATTTAAAGGATAGGTTCACATTTTTTTCAAGTGGATCTTAAAGCAATAGTCAGATGCTCAAGAATAGAATAGGTAATTGATATAATCAGTCCTCCTCATACTGTACTTTATTTATTTAAGATTGTGTTTTTGCATTTTTAGGCCTTTATTTATAAGGGCAGCTGAAGACATGAAAGGGGAGAGAGGGGGGAATGACATGCAGCAAAGGGCCGCAGGGCGGAGTCAAATCCACGGCTACCTAGGCGCCCCTCACACTGTACATTTAATGCTCACCTCCAAAATCCAAAGGTAAGGTTATTCACTTCGATGGTGTTCACATCAGTGAAAGCAAAAAGTGAAAAACAAAACAATTAAAACGGTTCTGGAACTGCTATTTTTGAGACCTCTGATTTTTCTGAGCTGTAGTCCTGTTTTGTCACACAAAGGCAGATCAACATGGTGATGTTATGAACATTTTTTAGTTCATGGTCTTTATTGCTATTTTTAAGTCTTCTTCAAAACAGCATGATGTTCATTTTGGAAATTATAGTCCCCCCTTTTTTTTTAAATAGAAAATAAAGCTGGGGACGCTTTAGGGCATGGCTACGCCTGTCAATCAGGATAGAGCCTTAGCAATGTCAAATATCCATGCATGTGTGGCGAGGAGTGAAATATTTAATTATGTATACTAAAAGGGGGAACTAAAGATAACTAAGGGGAGGAACTAACTTAGGAACCAACAACGCCACCTGGGGACTTGCACCCCAGGATATGAAAACCAAATTCTAATAAGGGCACAGAGTCAAAACTGATGAGGCAGAGACAGTAGAATAACACCAATATTTACTATAATAACAATATTAACAACAATGACATAAAAAGAAGACAATACTACAACTCTAATGAAATACATCTAATAAACTCAAATCAATGGTCTGGGGCTTCAGTGGGGGCAGACTACGGGAAAGAATACCCCTTCTCCCTAGTCTGGGAGGGCAACACCACAAACACTAAAACACACTAAAACGGCAGCGAGGTTCAATCACGGTGCCTAGCCACCCACCAGGAGCCACCCAGGCCACACCAATAAAGCAAGGGGGCAAAAGAAAGACATGCCTAAAAACAAAGAATGAAAAATTAAGAACATATACTCATGCAAAATAACAGGAATATAATCAAAGTAAACAAACTTAATTAAGCTAAAGAAACGCAGCCCTAACAAAAAAAGCTGAACAGCAACAGGTGAACCTAAAACACAAAAAAGCACATGTCAGTTGAGGGGGACGACTAACAATGGGGACCCTACCCACCACCAGGGACCAGCAAAAGGATAAACCTCTTCTTCATCTTCTTCTTCTTCATCTTCTTCTTTTTCTTCTTCTTCTTGTATTTGGCAGATTACGACTTTTGTATTATAACGCCACCAACTGTACAGGAGTATGTAAAACTATGAACTTCATAGAGTCTAGGCCACAGACTGTATGGTCTAGGCGTGAATTAAGTCAAAACAAACAAATAAATAAAAAAAATGATATTCTTTTTAATAAAGCAGTGTTATGAAGAAAAACAAATCCAGCTTCAAATCTCTCCCTTATCTTGCCCTTTTCTTCTAGTATCACACGTATTGAGTTGTCTCTGTCCATTTCCTACCAGTCCATTCAACTATCAATATTTTCTCACACACGAAAAGTACATGTTTTAGGTTTTCTTTGTCTTGGCAATTTATGCATAAGCCATTAACAATCGACGACACATAGGGACGATTCCAGATGGGCCCATCTGAGCTTTCATTTTCTCAAAGGCAGAGCAAGATACCCAGGGCTCGGTTTACACCTATCACCATTTCTAGCCACTGGGGGACCATAGGCAGGCTGGGGGAACACATATTAATGTTAAAAACCCGGTTAGGTAGTACCTTAACAACCAAAGCTAGCTAGTGTTAAGTTAAAGGAAAGTTAGCTAATTTTCAACCAGCTCTGTGTACACCATATAGATGAACGGCACCAGTGCCGGGAGGCTGCCAGATGACTTGCGCCAGCCGGTTGGAAATCAGCAAGTTTCCCTCTTTAGTCGACACTGGCTTAACTGCATCAGTAGTCAGTTAGTCAACAGTAGTCCGGAAACCAATGTCACTGATGCTATATCCTTATATGTATTTTACTGTTTGAGTAATACATATAAACTAAAGTAAAGCAGAGGATCTCTGCATCTATACCCAACCAGATAAATAAAGGTAAGGAGCAGTGACAGGCAGGATAACCCGCATAACTTTGATCATGCATTATAAATTCTGAATGTATTATTCATACAGGCGAGAGAAGCATAGCTCGAGGATGTGGCCTTTTCCCCCTCTCCCTGGTGCCCACTCCTACATGAGGTAATACAGCCTCTCCACTGCTTTGTCTCCACCTGAAAATCAGAAAACCTTTTCCCTGAGACCTCGTGCTCTGAGAAAAGAGTCAATGCAGAGGAGGACCTGTAGTTAGGCAGAAGAACTGTTACAACATATCATTTGTATCACTGTGATGTGCTTTGAGTCATCTAAGGGAACTGGCTCTGGATTAACATAATCAGAAGGCAAGAAAAGGCTTGTTGTTTTAGTTTGATCACTCCACTTCTTCAGTACGAAACTCTTCCTAAACAAATACATTAAGCTTTAATCAGTCTACAAATTAAGATTTAGGAGCATGCAGACACTGACTAACTGTCCCTTTGAAATTTAAGGAATTATTATTATTATGAATCATGTTTTTGAGCAAAGAAATTGCACGTTCATCAGGACTGGTGAAAATGTAATGTGTCTTTTACTCAGGTGTGACCAAATAACTCAATAGCGGACCCCTACAAACCAAAGGACAAAAAAATCAAAGACACAAAGGAAGTCAGCCAATTCTTACGGTTTAAAGGTGCTCTAAGCGATGACACGCGTGTTTTAAGCTACATTTGTTGTCCTCACTGCTAGCTCCCTGTCCCCAGAACACACTGTAAAAACCCCGGTCTCTGTAGACAGCCCAGGGTCTACAAACGGCAACCAAAATAAACTGGGCCCACCTGCACCACGAAGCATACACAAACAGAGTTCCAGCATTCCAGCCAATAACCGACAAGAAGGATTTGGGGATGGGGGTGGGGGGGTTAGTGCGCGGAAGCAAAGAAGAGGGGGGGGGGGAAATTAGTCTTGTTTTGTTTGAAAATACTTTGAACGTCAACAAGAAGTAACTTCACCCAACATCACTTAGAGCACCTTTAAGCCTAGTGTTGTCCTTGGGTCCAATCGGACCCCTTTTCAAAGTTTTTTACATCAGAAATATGTATTTTTTTACAACCATTACCCAAAATAACATAGATGCATGCACGTTGTATGGTAGCCATACAACATTCTTTGCAGGTTGAGTTTTTGTACAATTGATGATTACTTTTATTGACTTTGGGGTGTTTTAGTCAATTTCATAGCATTTGAAAAAAAAATTGAAATGGTTTCTAAACATATCCTGACAAAACTTTGACAGATACCAGTCTGCGATTCTCTCAACATCCTTTGATCTAAACTATTATTCAAACAATTCATAATTTCCGCTTTTTTTCTAAACTCAAAAATGAAGCATGTAATATAAATTAGGTTTATTGACCATGAGTTGAAGAAAAAAAAGCATTGAGAAAAGTGACCTTTTTTTTTTTTTAAAGTGTCAAGAACAATTTTGACCCAGAAGGACAACAAATTCCTGGTGGACGGGAAGACAACACAAGAGTTAAGTAGGAATGCATTTTTTCCATTTTCCAGGCGTCATACGAACTCATTCGAAAGATTT
>NC_045738.1:30655728-30660530 GCF_008692095.1 Etheostoma spectabile | reverse complement strand
TCGACTTCAAAAAAATTCTGTGCCTTTAGACCTTAAAAGATAAAAAAATATATATATTATATCTTGTCATTAAAAGGTTGAATTTTTGTCCAACAATGTCACTTTGGACATTTTGCATGTTTCACTGTGGAACACAAAGTAGAAAAAAGTACATAATAAAATCTTCCTGAAATTTCTCAAGCTTGATAAGAGTGCAGGCCGTAGGACATCTTGATGCCAATATCTCTTTTTTGATGAAAATGCGGTGCATACTGGAGAGAAACTAAAACTAAAGTATCAATCTCATTACACTGGTATTGATCAATATCAATACCAAAATTGATATCAATATTATTGATGTTTGGATCAATCTGCCCACCTTTAGTAGCTTCAATTAGCTTTTGCTGGCGCTTCACTCTTCATAGGGAGGAACACATTTGAATGTTATATTTCACAAATTGACAAACCTATGTATGTTATGGACAGTTTAGCTACGTAGCCCGACATCTAATAAGTGTAAACACTGAATAATGATCAGCTCTCATCCTCTGTATACAGCAGTCTAATAACCTGAACTTAGAGCCGTTTACCAAAAACAATAAGAATGAAGCTAATGTGTTAAGAACAAACGTGTAAGTTAACTGACTGACACCTTTTTTTTTATTATGAATATGAATCTTTATCTCTCCAGTGTCTCCTCCAAAAGGCTGGTTCTCTATGTGTGCACTTAATATACTAAACTTTACCACATTTTCCCACATTACTCCAGGGCCTTCTTTGAATTTTTTTCTTCCAACCTTGGATGATCTCTTAACCTAAGTCTTGTGTGTGAGTCAGGTGCCTTTGTCTGAGTCTTGGTCTAGGTCACAAGGCTCAACTTGATCTGGCCTCTGCTTGTGGCTTCTGGATCACTCATTTCTCTTTGTCTTGGATGTCTAGACTTTAGTTTTGGTGTGTGTGCCAGGGCCTTCGTCTGAGTGTTGGTCTGCATCAAAAAGCTCATTCGGATCAGGCTTCTGAAAAACTCTGGATTTGTAAAAAGGTTTTTTCTGCTTGATTTGGTATGTATGTATATATATATATATATATATAATATATATATATATTTATATATATGATGGAGATCCAGGGTACAAGCGGCTTAAATGGGTTTCTGAGGGTGGCTGGCGTCTCCCTTAGAGATAGGGTGAGAAGCTCAGTCATCCGTGAGGAGTTCGGAGTAGAGCCGCTGCTCCTTTGTGTCGAAAGGAGACAGTTGAGGTGGTTCGGGCATCTAGTAATGATGCTTCCTGGGGGTCTCCCTAGAGAGGTGTTCCAGGCACGTCCAGCTGGGAGGCGACCTCGAAGAAGACCTAGGACTAGGTGGAGGGATTATATCTCCAACCTGGCCTGGGAACGCCTCGGGATCCCCGAGTCAGAGCTGGCTAATGTGGCTCGGGAAAGGGAAGTTCAGGGTCCCCTACTGGAGCTGCTGCCCCCGCAACCCAAAACCGGATAGGCGGACGAAGATGGATGGATGGATGGATTTGATTATTTACTGTATGATCAACTTTTGTTGGTATCTCCAAGCAAAGTCCTCCTGTCTTTTCCGCAATCTCTTCTGCCCAGGTAAACTAACCGCACATGCAAATTAGGTTCTTGAACCCTTTCGGTTTTTGTAAATGTGCTTGGGAATAGCTGGTCTTGGTCTCGGTCTAAGTTCTCTGAAAACATCACACAGGTTGAGAAAAAGGGGACTCTTGAACCAACGACAAAGCTATTTATACCAGAACAGAGCGGTATTCAAAATTTAAATTGAAGTGGCTTTTAAGGCTGTGATCAGGGGCCCATTATCCAACATGCTTCATATCATAAGAGGACTAGTGCCCAAGCACTCACAGAATTAGAAAGTAAAATCAAATATGCTGAAATATTAAGCGACGAATGAAAATCAATTCAATTAAAATACCAATAAACAATAAAATTCTATCTTAGATGTTGGAATTTAATTTATTCAGAGCAAAACAATATTATTTTGACAAAGCAGGAAAATGACTGGCCAAATACATAAACATAAAACAGCAGTTACATATCTGGAGATGTATTTACAGCAACTGCAGATATATTGGCTCGCTTCAAAGCCATGATGTCTCTTTCTTTCTCATGAGTGGGCCAAATTCTCTGGGCGGGCAAAGCAGAGAAAGGGGAGGTAACCTTTCCCCTTATGACGACATATAGGGAAGATTTCTGATTGGCCCATCTGAGCTTTAATTTTCTCAAAGGCAGAGCAGGATACCCAGGGCTCGGTTTACACCTATCACCATTTCTAGCCACTGGGGGACGATAGGCAGGTTAGAGGAACTCATTAATATTAAAAAACCTCATGAAGTGAAATGTTCATGCCATGGGACCTTTAAATGAAAGAGGTAAAAAGGGGCCCTGCAGCTGCTTTCCCAGCTGAAAAAGTTTGCAAATGAATTGGCTTCACACCTTAGAGGTGTATAGAGAGGCATTGTGGAAGGGCACGCTGCCACTAACTTTTCCGCAAGCTCTCATAACTTTGGTTCCTAAGAAAAGTAAAGACCCAAGAGACACAAGATATTAAATGTTCACCTTTTTGTACTGGTCCTAGTAACATTTTGTCTAAAAGTGTGCTGAAGTAGAACATCGTATCACAATTACATCAAATAATTATGGACTGCTTTAATTTAATATCCTATTCAGGGACACACATTTACGTCTCTGGCCTGCGGTACAGCCTAAAACAATCAGATCAACAAATATAATTACCCAACCATTTAGGGCCGATCTCAATTTTCCTAATTACATGAATTTTTGAAAAATACTGTTACACTGGTACATTGCCGGAGGGGCCTACGTCGAGGTAAACTGCAAGTTGATTGAGAATGGCCTCCCTGTCAACTTCTTACCCTTCTCACTCACATTTGTAACTTCATAACACAACAATTAATAATCACAACTAACTCTTTTTAACAGAGGTACACAACACACAACAATGTGACACAAGCCATTTGTAACACTAATAGTGATAATAATAATAACAACAATAATAATAATACATTAAAAATTTACACCACCGAACAGCATGCTGGGTAACATTGTAGCTGCTAGATAGCCAGGAAGCATGACTGTTATGCTGAGACTCCCGTTGCTACAAGAACAGAGAAGAAAGAGAATAAACAAAAGGCTAGAGGTGGAGGCTGGGGGTGTGTCCTTGACCAACTATCCTTTTGCTCTTTGAAAGCCATGATGTCTCTCTCTCATGGGTGGGCTAAAATCTCTGGGCAGGCAAAGCAGAGAAAGGGGAGGTAACATTGCCCCTTATGACTTCATAAGGAGCAAGATTCCAGATTATCCCATCTGAGCTTTCATTTTCTCAAAGGCAGAGCAGGATACCCAGGGCTCGGTTTACAACCGGTGGCCATTTCCCAGTTTTTGTTATCTTTCTCCGCCATCTTGACTGTAAAGGAGCTGTGAATGATAATAATGATATGAGTAATGTAATGTATACTTTGTAATTTCCCCTTATGGGATTAATCATATTTTCACTCTGTTATTACACACAGGCATGAATTACACATGCTCAGTATCTATACATGCACTAAATGAAAAGATGTCAGAGGGAGGGGGCTGCCCATGGAAAGGCAGCCTGCGCAGTTGGAAATTCGGTGCCTTGCTCGAGAGCACCTCCCTACTGACTGAGCTAATGCCACCTCAACTGAGCTAATGTCACCCCATTTGTAGGGAGATTGAACTCTTCTTTGTTTTGTGGTGAGAGAGACACGCCTGGTGAGGTGCACTTTACTTGATTGAACCTGCACCTGAACCCTTAACCCCTTTGCCTAATTCCTGCTACCATGTGGACTAACACCTCTTCTGATTGGACATTCAAGTGTATCATGTATCAATGTAGCTGTTCCAGTCTGCTCGATTGTCGCATCACACCCACCCGAGTAACAGGGAGAAAGAGCAATCCAAAGAAGGAGAAGTATAAGTAATATGCATGCACTGTATCAGAATGGTAAATAAAGAGAGATAACACTAAGCAATACAGAGAACACATGAGGAGGAAAAAATGAGGGTGGGAAAGAAGGGGAAAGAAAAAAAAGGGTTGAAAGAAGAGAAAGGGAATCGATTGGGTCCTTTAGAAGTTAATCCCCATACAGCAAGCACACAATTAGAGGCAGCTGTGGCTTAAACCATCATCTTGATATTCACTAACTGTTCTGAAAATAGTCATTAAACTGATGGATCCACCTTTGTGCCCAGCATTTGCATTCTCCTCAAGACGATGTTACTGCCATTTGAAGGAACATTTCTAATGGTGGAAGTGCTGCTGCATTAGCGCTCACCCCGAGGTGAGCACCACCTTGAAGATGGCAAACAGACTGATTTGTTTGGCTCATCACTGCAAAATTATTTTCATGCAATTACTTGTATTTATGGATCACGAGTCAGATGGCAGGTTCTGAATTTCAGCAGATTGTGTTTCGGATGGACAAAAAAAATTAGGAAGAGCATATTTTTCAGAAACAGCTCTGGGAATATAATAATACAGCTTGGTGTAAATTCTATTAAAGGTCCCATGACATGGCCTCTTTGGATGCTTGTATATAGACCTTAGTGGTCCCCTAATACCATATCTGAAGTCTCTTTTATATAGACCTTAGTGGTCCCCTAATACTGTATCTGAAGTCTCTTTTATATAGACCTTAGTGGTCCCCTAATACTGTATCTGAAGTCTCTTTTACATAGACCTTAGTGGTTCTCCAATACTGTATCTGAAGTCTCTTTTATATAGACCTTAGTGGTCCACTAATACT
>NC_045738.1:30655338-30655718 GCF_008692095.1 Etheostoma spectabile | reverse complement strand
AAGTCTCTTTATATAGACCTTAGTGGTCCCCTAATACGGTATCTGAAGTTCCTTTCCTAAAATTCAGCCTTGGTGCAGTATTACAGCCACCAGAGGCAGTCCCACAATGAGCTTTCCTTATGATGTGCCATTTCTGAGTGGTGGAGGCTGGGTGTGTGGGAATGACCAACTGCCACTTTGCTCGTTTGAAAACCATGATGTCTCTTTCCTTTGGGTGGGCCAAATTCTCTAGTCGGGCGAAGCAGGGAAAGCTCAGGTGGGCCAATCTGGAATCTGGCCCCTTATTACCTCATAAGATCAGCCCCTCTAAGCTTTCATTTTTTCAAAGACAGAGCAGGACACCCAGGGCTCGGCTTACACCTATCACCATTTCTAGCCAC
>NC_045738.1:30655016-30655328 GCF_008692095.1 Etheostoma spectabile | reverse complement strand
TAGGCAGGCTGGGGGAACTCATATTAGTGTTAAAAAACCTCACAAAATAAAATTTTAATGCCATGGGACCTTCAAATACTTTGCACATGATGTGCTACGTTTCTTAACTTGTAAATATAATATTTTGTTTTATATTTAGTTCAGAATTTTCAAACTTAATCTTTTTTTTATTTACCCTGAAAACTCAGTACTTACTGCTTGTCACATCCACTGCAGTCAAATTCACTGTGTTCACTCAGAAGGAATCCCTGCACATGGGTGAGGCACTTTTAATGACATTTTGAACATGTTTAGAGGCTAAAAACACGTTTA
>NC_045738.1:30646543-30655006 GCF_008692095.1 Etheostoma spectabile | reverse complement strand
TGTTTAAGCCTGTTGGGTGCTAACTCTAGCAGGAGAATAACACGGTGTAGGCATCACCGATTGGTTTCGTTTTTCTCTCTACTGACAGCACTCCAAATGTACAAACAACGGAGCTACGTGTTTGAATTGACTGGAATACTCCTTTAACTTTTATGAACTGAAAACACATTGTTAAGGTCAAAATGCTAAGATGAGAACACAAGCACCCACAAACAAGTTCATCACTTTTAATGTAAACAGTGCAATGGATACACATTACTAATACTCTATCCTGATTGACAGGTCACTGTGGGATCAACTTGACAATCACAAAGTAGACATGACCTAAAGCATACCCAGCTTTATCATCAATTTTACTTTAAATGGGAATATTAATTGAACTTATTAAGTTCAATTAATTAATTAATGAACACCATGCTGTAATGAGCAAGACTTGAAATGAAAGATAAAGCCACCAGTACGTGGCCTTTTTCCTTCTTTTAATCATAACTGCTTGGGTTGTTCAGTATATCAATATCATACCATAGATATAGCTATTCCTTTAATATCTCTGTCTATTTTTAGGCCAATGTTGCAAGAAGTACACAGATTGTCAGGCATTTCATTCACTGGATTAATTAAAAAACAGTTAAATTGTAAAACAATTTCTTTGTGGATTTTAGAGAAAATGTACTATAATTTTATATACAGTGATACTGCAAATAAATTACATACATTGCAAGTACTGTATATATCTATATATATCTATAAATATAGATATATATCTATATTTATTATTAGTAGTGTTGTTGTTGTTTTTTGTTTTTTCTTGTCTGTTAATTTTTTTTTTTTTGAAGTTGGAAGTAAAAGCAACAATGTTATTTTTTGTATGTTATCAGTGTATTGATTGTATTCAAATTAGGCTTGGACAATCATAAATTTTTTTCTCATTGTTTTTGATCTGCAATATCTTTTATGATCAATCGGTGGGGGGGAAGAGCAGTGAAGACTGACCACAATGTAGCACGACAGTGCTATCTCATTTTAATAAAATTACACAGAGACATGGGATTTAGTCTTTAAAATGAAATGAAATTGACACCCACTGATTTTTTTTAAAATAATTGACTGCAAAATCTCAAGAAAAGCAACCAACTGGATTTATTCACTTTTACCTTATATCTAATAATGATGAAAAGAGCTTTACATATTCAAGCATTCTTAATATTATCAGCCCTGTTCTCCCATGTTTTAGCAGGTATACACTGTTATCTTTGCTGAGAAGGAAATTATAGTTCATTCTATCTATCACCTGGCCCAGAAGCGGTGTGAGCCATGAACCCCGCTATCCCAACACCTACTCCCAACCAGCCTCATTTCATCTTTATTGTACAGGTTGGGGGCTCGTAGTAAATCTTCAGCATGTTGAAACTGGATGATCATTGTCCACTGTTCCTTTCTGAAAAGTCAAAGCAGGTCAACATCAGCAGTCCAGGCCACCTCAGTTCAATTCAAGAAATTTCCAAGAGCTGGTACAAATGGGATCAAGACCATGTCATGGGCAGACCAGAGCAATCAAATCCTAGAGGAAAACTAAAATAGACATTTATAATGTGTGAAATGATGCATGTCTTCTTATTCAGGGTCACGAGGAGTTGGATCATTGTAATTCTGATATACTTGTTCTCATGGGTTTCCCTGCATTGCAGATCATTATAGAAAGTCCCAGAAGTAAATATCCTAGTATGTATTCCAGTCTTTTTAAATGGGGTTTTAGAGCATTTAGGTGCAAATGATGCTTATTTGCCTATTGGTGAGGTCATTGCACAACTAGTTGTATAAAGCTTAGTGGTTGTCAGTTGCAGCAAGGCAGAGATCACTTAAGAAAATGATTTCACATGATCCACACTGATAGAGGGGGAGAGGGGGACCGACGGTAACCATAAATCTTTGTAGCATATTTACTTAATCTTAAATTGAACGCTACTACAGTTAGCGGTTACTTTAGCAGCAAGTTTTTTTTAGCAAAATGTCAAAAACTCATAAATCACCTCTGGACTGCATTAACTGTCATCAAACTGGTCCTAAAACTTTTATGACCTCTTAATGACAAGTCCAAATGGGTCCACTTTACTTGAGGTTAAGCAAATTATTCATGACACCTTTATAAAAACATTTGAAGGTGAAATCAAACTTCATGTTAAGTCCAAACTTTTACTTTACTTGAGGTCAAGGAACATTATTATAACTATAATGGTCTCATGACAGCCAATGTTAAAACCAACCACCTAATGACAATTTAATGCAATGTTAACACATAAAGATAATTGCAAATATAATCATTAGGCATGCAATGCCATAGTTGTGTTTTTCTAGGTTCACCCACTTCCACTTCCCTGCCTCAGAGTTTTTCTTTCAGCACTGCATATTTTGATGCTCAGGCTGGTTTAGATGTTAGCAATGGCAGCCATGTTGCATTCTATAATGATGTTAGCAAAGTGAGGCCTTTGCTGAAATAACTGATGCTGTCATTATTTGGCCACCCATTAAACAAGAGACATCATGGCTTTCAAACGGGCAAAGTGGCAGTTGGTCGAGGCCACACCCCAGCCTCCACCTTGCCCCCCCTCTCTCATCCTCTAAAGCTACAGACTCAGAAATGGCACATACTAAGGAAAGCTCATTGTGGGACTGGCTCCAGTGCCTGTAATTATCCACCAAGGCTGAATTTAAGGAAAGAGACTTCAGATATGGTATTAGGGGACCACTAAGGTCTATATAAAAGCATCCAAAGAGCACCATAAACATACTATAGGCAAGGCAAAATTTCATACCCAAAGGCAACTCAATTTCCCTGCAAAGAAATTGAAGTAAGAAAGAATTGTAAAAACGTTGTTGAGTGTACAGTATAAACACTTTCTATTAAATATAATCTGAGTTTTGCAGAATTGTCCAACATCATACAAAGAACATGTGAACTCCTACAAACAAGCTCTTTCCAGAGCCAAGACAAGTTATTACAGCACCCTCATTGGCAACAACAAAAAAACACCCAGATTGATGACCAGATGACCTGCTAGCCCCATTAACACCCACCAACCTCTGGATGAACTTGAATGTTGTTCCAAGTTCTTGGATTTCTTTCAGGCCAAAGTGGATCTTATCCATCAGCAACTCCTTTCTTATTCAAATCTGCCACAGGACATTGCTCCCTTCCCTGCTCTTTCCACCTGCTCCATGAATCCGATGCCTACATTCTTGGTCAAAGCATGTCTACCTGTACTGTGTCCCATCATGGTTGATGTCATCAACTAATCCGTAGAATATGCCGTAGTTCCAACATACTTTAAAACTACCTCAGTCACCCCTCCTCAAGGAGCCAGGTTCTGATCCAGAGGATTCAAACAACTACCGTCAGATCTCCAACCTTCCATTCAAAAAAGAAGTTACCGCCCAATTCCATCAGCATAAGTCCAACCATGAGCTCTATGAACCCCTTCAGTCAGGGTTCAGACCTTATCATACATACATACATACATACATACATACATACGTACAGAGAACGCACTCATCAAAATCACATTATCTACTCACCTGGACACATCAGCATACTCATTCTCCTCAACCTCTCCGCAGCCTTTGACAAAATCTCCCATACTATTCTGCGCAACTGCCTATCCCATCAACTTGGAATCACTGGCACACCTTTCTACTGGTTTCAGTCTTACCTCTCACACAGGAAGCAATTTGTCACATGAAGTAACACGGACCTCGACCCAGCTATGGTCAACCAAGGCGTGCCTCAAGGCTCTGTGCTTGGACCCATCCTCTTCACCATCTACATGCTTTCCGCCTGGACAGATTATACATGCTTTCATTACCTCCCGTTTGGACTACTGCATTGGAGTCCTGTTTGTAGTCCCTAGCAAAACCCTAGACAGGCTCCAGTATGTCCAAAACGCTGTCGCCAGTGTCCTCACCCGCACCAAAAAGTGGCAGCACATAACCCCAACCCTCATCCACTTCCAGTGGCTCCCAATTAAGTCCTGTATCAAATACAAAATCCTCCTTCTCAACTACAAATCCCTCTGTGCTCCTGCCCCACTGTGCCTCTCTGACCTACTCCATCCATACACTCCACACCAAAACCTGCGGTCCTCAGATGCTGGCCTGCTCTCTATTCCCCACACCCGACTCTGTACCTTTGAAGACAGAGCCTTAGTGCTGCAGCCTCCTCCCTCTGGAACACCCTTCCTTCAGATATTTGAAATGCTACATCCCTGGACATTTAAAAAAAAAAACAACTCCTGAAACACCACTTGTTCACCACAGCCTACAACCTCCCTTAGTATAGCCTCTATATATTCTGTAAAGAGTCCTTGGGTTTCATGAAAGCCGCTATATAAATACAAATTATTATTATTATAATTTATATCAGTGTTTTGTCTGGTGATAAGACTGAATATACTGAATCTAACAACTTAAAAGCCAAAATATTTGTGTTTGTGTGCATCAGTGCTGGGAAGGAATTAACAAGAATAATACCCCTAGTCTAGACAGCAAATTTTGTGTCAGCATGCTTGCTTGACGGCACTGAAGAGACTGTCTATATCAGTACCAAATTCTAGATGCTAATTGATAGTTAATGAACTGAAGACAGATTGAGTCACAGTTGTGTTCTATTGTTCAGCAATTGGAAGTAACAAGGAAGACATTTTTTCTTCCATGGGAATGTCACTGATTAATTGTCGAGGACTTTATGTAGTGGCCTGTTAAGTGTGGCTCTGACCACATCAAAATGAAGACTCCCACAGATTTGTCCTCCCTGACCATGTAGATCCTAAACAGGATGGGACAAGTGTTGTGTCATATGTCTAATCTCCAAGCAACCCTCACTGGGGGAAAAATGCTCAGCTCACAAATAAATCAATAGTGCTGAAGCCCAGCTTCAGGCAAGGCCAGGTACCAGGGGTTGCTGGGGGCTCAGTGCCAGGAGTCTGGAAGAACCAATGTATGCTTCTGTGTCATTTAGACTGGGTAAGCAAGACCTCAGGGGAGATTTCTGTGTAGCTGTCTTTCTTTCTGCATCAGCAATTAAACTGACCAGGATTTTCTTTCTCCCGAAATAAGAGTGGGTGATTAACAGAGGAGCGTCCCGAGTGGCAACAGACAACCACAGTGGCTCAAATCTGTAGAGGTTTCTTTTTTACCTCTTTACACAACTAACCAATGCATCTTAAAGCAGAGAGAGAAAAGAGGGAAAAGTGAGCATTTAAGGGTTTGTCAGGTGCAGGACATTGGCCCAGCAGGGGAATAAGGAGAAGAAAATGCTATTTAGAGGCTTCTGTATGCACACAGAACTGAGTGCCCATCCTGCTGACATGCCCCTAAGCAAGACGCTGAAGCCCTTCGTGCTGCTGCTCTGCAGATAACCCTTTGTTCTGACCTCCCTGTGGAAACACCAAACAAAGAGAATTCTTTCTTTACCAATGATTACCAATAAAAAAGCATTTTTAACTTGATATGATCTTTCTGTTTTAATGCGGCCTGACATGAGTTCTCTACAGTAGCCTTTCTTTTGACTTTTGACCCACATAAATGCTGCAGGCTATATTATTTGTTGACTATTAATGCTTTTGGTGATGATTATTCCAACAACATATTGTTGTTTTTAAAAAGGTCTTATGGTGTGAATATTATAGTTTTTTTTTTATACATTAATTTGCATTCCCCCAGCCTGCCTATGGTCTCCCAGTGGCTAGAAATGGTGACAGGTGAAAACTGAGCCTTGGGTATCCTTCTCTGCCTTTAAGAAAATGAAAGCTCAGACGTGCTGATGTGGAATCTTTCCCCTTATGAGGTCATAAGGGGTCATAAGGGGGTCATAAGGGGCAAGGTAGCTGCACTTAAAGAACGTATGTCACGTTTGGTTTATTGTCCTATTTTGAGGTTCCTATATTATTTTAAATCATGTTAAATGCTGTTTAAGCAAGTCTGTCTTGAAATACTGTTAAGATTTACAGAATTAACTTTTACTATTTTGTTAATAGAATATTCTTCTAATATGTTAGCATTCAGCCTGTGCGCCTGAAATCTTATTTGAAACGAGTAACGTTGCAGTTGTTAGTTTAGTACAGTCATCAAAGCTGTAAGCAGCAGAGCAAAAGTTTGTAAAAAGTTTTTACTTTCAGTCGGATATGAAGCCAAACAGAACACATTGAAACACTCTTAAAATTATGTTTATTTAGGAAACTGAATTCCAGTTATGTGACAGACATGTTTAAGTGTAAAATAAAGTCTGGCATAAGCAAGAGAAGGAAAAACAATACCTGTTGCCGGTCTCAGCATTTCCTGTTCCTTTCAGAACATTTTAATCTGACCACAGACCTCACCCCCAAGGCCTGTTACAGATTGTTACCTGTCTAGCTCAGTGAATAAAAATTAGAGATTTTCTTTCATTTAGTCACCAAACTTACCCCAACTTACTTGAATCAAATTGTATCAGCATTTTTTTCAACTAGTACAGTGAAAGGGGCAGCTTGCTTGGCCTGTGGTATTGCTGCTTGTAGCTTTCTCCCCCAAAATAACTAACAGAAGGACCCCAATACAACCCCGCCGTATACTACTGTGTACTTCTACTTCATTCACAAACATTGTACTACCACAATAACCCGAAAGAGAAATTTTACTGGTCATGTTGCAGATTCAAATTTTACTTGTGGATTGAGATTTCTACTAACAAAATATAGCAATAAAAATGTGGAGATCTCAGAAATTTGTCCCACAGCAGTGCGCTATGCAGCACCCATCCGGCCTTTTATAAGAGGCAATCAGTAAAAATATGCGTTAATCAACCAGAAGAAAACGGACCAGGTACAGAGACTGACTCAAATTGCTGCATTTTTTCTCAAACTGGATTGCGTGGTCGTTTGTTTTAACCAGAAAGGCAGTAGCAATAATGAATATAGGATATCCGGAAACATTTTTCGAATGTTGTTGGAATTGTGAAATCATTGAAACTCCCAATCCCTAGTTCCCCTTACACCCCTAGTGTCGATTTAAAATACATTCCGTCGCCCCCAGGCCGTGCCGCCAACGTGCCCCCCCCCCCACCCCCCCCCGCTGAGCTCGGTCTGACGGACGTTTTGGGATGAATACAGGAGATTCATAGGAACTTTATCCCATGGTGCAACAAGTTTCTGGGGTGGTTGTGTAGTGAAGTTAATGATTTGACTTGCCATCACTGTCACTGTGTATTAATTTCAATATACATAGTCATTCATTTATATTTATACTGTTAACGGTCTCGTTTTTCACAGCTTTTTATTTTGTTTTAAATTAGTTTTCATTAGAAGATTAAAAAGTGGTTGCCGTGGATATCTAATTGTGTGTATCAGGGGGCAGCCTCTTCGGCGTCCCTGCAGACTTGAGCGGTGCACCCTGAAATTTATTTACAGTCTGCATGTGGCTACTCCATGGTAAGTTTCCTTTTTCTATTAATTTCTTGTCAACATGTATCGGTTTTGCATACTTCATTTTAGCTTAAATTCACTTCATTTTACTTTGTTTTAATTCAATTAAATTTCAATTATAGTATCAAATCATAAGAGTTATCAAAAGACACTTTACAGATAGAGTAGGTCTAAACTACACTATAATTTACAAAGACCCAAATATTCCAGTAATTCCCCCAAGAGCAAACATTTTTTGCAACAGTGGCGAGGAAAATCTCCCTTTGTCTGATGGGGTCAGTTGGGGGTGTGATGAACAGTGGCAAAAATAGTCACAACAAAGATAATGGAACAATTACCATAAATAGTAGTTGTAGTAGTTCATGTCATAGCAGGGCACTGCAGGGCGTGGAGCAGGACCACATCAACAGCTGCAACCATGATTTAGGTGCCACCCTAATCCAAGAAAAACTGCTGGGTGAAAAAAACACAAGGACTTTAGTTAGTTAGTAAGTTAGTAACAAGCATTTCTGGGACATGGATGCACACAGATAGAAAGAGAGAGGAGCTCAGTGTGTGGGAAGTCCCCCGGCAGTCTAAAACTATTACAGCATAACTAAGATCTGGTGAGGCAAACCTGAGCCAGTTCTATAAGAGTTGGTAGATGAATCTGACGACTATGAAGAGAAGCAGAAAAGAGAAGGGATGCCGTGTCTGAAGCTATACACCCTCCCCCGCCGGTCTAGGCGAATCCTGCAACTCCTCAGACCCTAACTATAAGCTTTATCAAAGAGGAGAGTTTTAAGTTTACTCTTAAATGTGGTGACGGTGTCTGCCCCCTGAACCCAGACCGGAAGCTGGTTCCACCGGAGAGAGGTATGATAGCTGAAGGCTCTGGCTCCCATTCTACTTTTAGAGACTCTAGGAACCACAAGTAGCTCTGCATTCTGGGAGAACAGTGCTCTAGTGGGACAATAAGGTACTAAGAGCTCTTCAAGATATGATGGTGCTTGACCATTTAGAGCTTTGTAGG
>NC_045738.1:30645360-30646533 GCF_008692095.1 Etheostoma spectabile | reverse complement strand
GATTTTAAATTCAATCCTGGATTTTACAGGAAGCCAATACAGAGAAGCTAAAACAGGAGAAATACGATCTATTTTCTTAGTTCTTGTCAGAACATGTGCTGCAGCATTCTAAAGACAGCTTCCATGTCTGGTGCTGCCTTCATGCCAGGCAAGGTTTAGCAGCCAAGTGGACTCAAGTGGAGTTGAGCTGATTGGTTAGTGGTGCCAGATGTAATAGGCAACGCCCTGGGATTCTGTGAACCAGGGCCAGAGCTGGCTACTGTCCCACAATAATTGCAAAGCATTTGTTTTTAGTCAAGATACACATGTGTTCTGTACAGTATACTGTATATCTGATGCTTAACAGGGGATCCTGGCGTGCAACATTGTTAGTGTAAGCTTTAGACGTTTTGATTCCTGGAGAACCTGAAGTGTCTATTCATTGACATTTTATTAAAATATTTTTGATAACCTCAGGATTCCAGTCTGCACCTCCCTCATTGGAACCCAACCAATCATTACCAAGGGCCTTGCTCCTGACCTAACGCTGATTTCAATCCGTCCGTGGTTTGTTTTACGTTTGTCGTTTTGCAAGTATTAAAAAATGCCTTCTGGCCAAAACAGCTGGTTCCTGAACTTGTTAAAACTATGATTAGGAAATGCACTTGTAAAATAAATAGGAAACTCATAAAATAAAGCATAACCAGCAGCCATGCCCTAAAGCAGGGATCTTCAACAGAGGGTCCTCAGAGTCACTGCAGGGAGGCCTCCAAATTATTGTCAATTTGTGCATTTAGAAAAAGCAACATTAAGTTGCCCCCTACTGGAAATTAGAGAGATTCTTTTACACTCACTTCCACAATGGTTTTACTTTTCAGACTGGGAGGTTTCATCCATAATTTTTACAGTCTTTGCCTTATACTCATGAAACTATTACTGGAAATTGCCTGCCAGGATTGTATTACGTTGGCACACTGATACCGGAACCCCCAACAGTGGATTCAGTTTTTCTTAATGCAGTGCTATGGTTAGTCTGAATTTCTGCTTAGTACAGTGTAGTGTTGAGGACAGCTGAGGAAGCTCCGACCCAGAAAAGCAGCAGGCCCGGATAAAGTGTGTCCGAGACTACTGAAGACCTGCGCTGCAGAACTGGGGGAACCGTTACAACGGATCTTCAACCTTAGCCTGCAGCTA
>NC_045738.1:30645069-30645350 GCF_008692095.1 Etheostoma spectabile | reverse complement strand
CCACCCTCTGGAAGACATCCTGCATTGTTACCAAGAAGAACAGGCTCAGCGAGCTGAATGACTTCCGACCGGTGGCGCTCACTTCAAACCTGATGAAGACATTGGAGTGGCTCTTTCTCAGCCTCCTCAGACCCCAGGTACAACACGCCCAGGACCGCCTGCAGTTGGCGTACTAGGCCAAATGTTGGTGTGGAGGATGGCATCCTCTACATGCTACACCAGGTCCACTCCCATCTGGATAAGGGGAACAACACAGTGAGGATCCTCTTCTTGGACTTCTC
>NC_045738.1:30630648-30645059 GCF_008692095.1 Etheostoma spectabile | reverse complement strand
AATACCATCCGGCCCCCTATACTTCAGGACGAACAGGATGGGAGTGGACCCCTATCTGGTAGAATGGATCAGAGACTACCTCACTGATAGGCCACAGAACATCAGACTGAAGGACATCATGTCTGACACTGTGGTCAGCAGCACTGGAGCCCCCCAGGGCACAGTGGTGGCCCCTCTTCTCTTCACCCTGTACACCTCGGACTTCTGTTACAACTCAGAGCTGCGTCACATACAGAAGTACACCGATGACACAGCCATCGTTGGGTGTATCAGGGGTGACAGGGAGGATGAGTATAGGAGTCTAGTGTGGTACTTTGCTCTCTGGTGTCGCACTAACTGCCTACAGCTCAACACCTCTAAGACAATGGAGCTGGTCATTGACTTTGGGAGGTCAAGACTAAGTCCGTGACCAGTCCTGGTAGAGGAAGTTGAGGTGGAGGCAGTTCAATAAAACAAATATCTCGGACTGTGGCTGGACCACAAACTGGACTGGACAACACACAACAGCCACCTGTACAAGAAGACACAAAGCAGACTGTACTTCCTGAGGAGACTTTCAACATCTGCAGCAAACTGCTGTGGATGTTTTACCAGTCTGTGGTTACCAGTGTCCTTTTCTACACTGTGGTGTGCTGGGGGGGGCAGCATATCCAAGAACGACACCTCCAGGCTGGATAAACTGATCAGGCGGGCTGGCTCTGTGGTCGGCATGAAGCCAGACTCACTGGTGACGGTGGCAGAGAGGAGGACAATGGACAAACTGCTGGACATTATTGACAATGCCAGCCATCCCCTGCACACCGTCATCAGCACCCAGAGGAGCCTGTTCAGTGGAAGGCTGCTCCTTCCCAAGTGTAGGACCAACAGACTCAAGTACTCCTTTGGCCCCAATGCCATTATGCTCTACAACTCCTTTCTCGGGGGGAGGAGGACAAAGGGCAAAGAGGACAGTACATACACACCTGGACTCACATAAATACCTGGACACTTTAACACTTTTACACTTGAATCAACACTGACACTTTGATAATTTATGGTAAATGTCTTTTCATAGCCAAATGTTTTTGTTGTTGTTATTATTACTGTTATATTTATACTGTCTTCCTCTTTTTTTCCCTCTCTAAGCTGTGTTCTTCTTTCTAAAAACGTATGCTGGAAATTTCAATTTGCGGGAGTCATCCCAAAAGGATTAATAAAGGCAAGGCAAGGCAGCACTTTATTTGTGTATGCACATTTCAGCAACAGGCAATTCAAAGTGCTTAACACAAATCAGTTAAACAATAAAACACAAGTAAAAACAGTTAAAAATCACAAGCATTAAAAACCGGTAAAAACACATGAATAGACAGTTAAAAACAAGAGAAACATAACACAAAAAAATTTACAGTGCAGCATAAGAATTAAAGAAATGATTGTCATTAAAGAAGGCACATCAAATAGAAAGGTCTTCAGCCTTGATTTAAAGAACTGAAGTAGCAGCGGATCTACAGGTTCTGGGAGTTTATTCCGATATGATGAGGATAGAACTGAAACTGCTTCACCCTGTTTAGTTCTGACTCTGGGACAGAAAGCAGACCTGTCCCATGACCTGAGAGGTCTGGGTGGTTCATAGTGTAGTAGCAGATCAGCTATATTTTGGACCTAAACCGTTAAGTGATTTATAAACTAGCAAGAGTACTTTGAAATCAATTCTTTGAGACACAGGCCAGTGTAAGACTTCAGAACTGGATGATGTGATCCACTCTTGGTCTTAGTGAGGACTCGAGCACAGCGTTCTGAATCAGCTGCAGCTGTCTGATTGATTTTTAGGGAGACCTGTAAAGACCCCTTACAGTAGTCAAGTCTACTGAAGATAAAGGCATGGACAAGTTTTTCCAAATCCTGTTGACCACATAAGTCCTTTAACCTTGTATGTTCTTAAGGTGATAGTAGGCTGACTTTGTAATTGTCTAATGTGGCTGTTAAAGTTCAGGTCTGAGTCCATGACTACACCAAGATTTCTGGCTTTGTTGTTTGTTTTTAACATTGTTGTTTGAAGCTGAGCGCAGACTTTTAATCGTTCCTCTCTTGCTCCAAAAACAACCACCTCAGTTTTTCCTTCATTTAATTTCAGAAAGTTCTGGCACATCCAGCCGTTATTTGTTCGATGCACTTAGCAGTTTTTGTATTGGACTATAGTCCCCTGGCGATAAGGTTATGTAAATTTGTGTGTCGTCCGCTAACTATGTGAACTATTTTGTTTTTTCTCCATAATCTGAGCCGTGGAAGCATGTAGATGTTAAACAGAAGAGGCCCCAGAATGGGCCTTGCGGAACTCCGCACGTCATATTTGTACGCTCAGATGCATAATTACCTATACACAAAGTAATCCCTATTCTTTAGGTAGGATTCAAACCAGTTAGTACTAAGGCCAGAAAGGCCAACGCAGTTTTCCAATCGGTCTAGTAGTATGTCCGTGGTCGACCGTGTCAAATGCAGCACTGAGATCAAGTAATACTAAGATTGAAATTTTGCATTATCTGTGTTAGGTGGATGTCATTAAAGACTTTGACAAGAGCCGTTTCAGTGCTGTGGTGGGTCGGAAACCCCGACTGAAAGGTATCAAAACTGTTGCTTAGTGACAAGAACTTTGAGTTTGTTGAAAGACTACTTTTTCAATGATTTTACTTAAAAACGGAAGGTTGATATTGGCCTATAGTTGCTCATTAGTGACTTGTCTAGGTTGTTCTTTTTAAGAGTGGCTTGATTACTGCAGTTTTCAGGGCCTGTGGAAAGATTCCTGAAAGAAGAGATGTTTCACAATCTGTAGAAGATCAGAAGTCAAACAATTGGAAACATTTTTGAAAAGTCCCGTTGGTAGACATCAAGGCAACAGGTCAGGTTTCAGATGTTGATAATGTCCTCCAGGTTTGTATGGTTGATCGTTGTGAAATTCTGTCATATTGGAAACTATTTTTTGCTTGAACACTGTGACAACACATTCCTGAACTTGATATGGAGGCACTGACTGTTTGTCTAATCTTTGAATTTTGTCTTTGAAGAAGGAGGCAAAGTCATTGCAGGCCTTGGTAGATAAATTTCAGATGCTACTGGTACTGGAGGTTTGTTACCTATCAACAGTAGCAAACAAAGCACGTGAATTATATGTTTCTAGAGTAATATCAAGAAAGGACCTTCTTGCATTCCTCAGTTCCAAATTTAAATGCGAAGTCTCTCTTATAGGAGTTATAATGGACCAGGAGATTTGTTTTTCGCGCACCTTCGTTCAGCTTTCCTACACTCTCTTTTTTCGTCTCACCAGTAGGCATTTCGCCATGGAGATCTTTTCTTACCAGAGACAACTTTGACCTTAGTGGGAGCAAGGGCATCAATAACATTTGTAATTTTACAGTGAAATTATCTACAAGCTCAGTGACTGAGAGCCCAGAGAGGGTGTGGAGGAGAAAAGCTGTAAAAATGTCACTGGTGTTTTAGTGATATACCGTTTTCGGATTATCTTTGTTTGGACACTTTTGGGCACAGAGATAGTGCCGTTAAAGAAAACACGAATGATCTGAGAGAGCACGTCAGTCACCACAACCTTGGAAATGTTCAGACCTTTGGAGACAATCAAGTCCGAGTGTGCCCCTTATTGTGGGTGGGCTCCATCACATGCTGAGTCAGTCCATAGTTCTCAAAACACAACACAGCTCTGTTTGTCCCCCTGTCCTGGGGGCTGTCAACATGAATGTTAAATCACCCGCAATGATTACACAATCAAAGTTAATGCAAGATAGACGCAATTCAGTGAAGTCATCAATGAAGGTTGCAGAATATTTAGGTGGCCTGTAGATATTTAGAAACATCGCTTGAGGGGAAGATCTTATGAAGAGCAACATTTCAAAGAAACAAAATTTCCACAACATATTTGCGTACAGTGGAATGATCATTAAACAAAATGGCGACTCCACCTCCTTTCTTATTCACTCTATTCTCACTCCTAAAACTGAAGTTAGGGGGAGCTGACTCGTGAGAACAGCAGCGCTGTTATTATGGTCTAACCGGTTTCAGTTAAAACATAAAATCTAGATTGTGCTTAGTATAAAATCATTGATTAAAATGATTTTCCTGCCAAACCGACCTTTAGTAAGGCTAGTGTTAGTGTGTTTTCATTTTTGGGACAGGCTGTAGCGACGAGGATGGATGGCTAAATTTGCTAAGTTTGCAGTTAGTGCTTATTCACCATTCTTTTCCTATTACCTATCACAACAGAAATTGAGGAAGAATTGAATCCACAATAAAATCCAATAAAGAAATCTAAGTCTAAAGACCCTACTGTTCTGGCATTTTCTCCTCCCCTCATATATAGAGCAAAGCAGACCAGTTCCTGTGCTGTCATACCTGCTGTGCCATCATAGTGCAGTCTCCTTCATGATCACCTCTGACTGATGGCTTATTGCTGCTTCTCACCTCTATCACACTATCACACTAATGGAGCAGCTGCAGCCCTTCAGCTAACAGGTGCACATTAAAACATGCAAGGTACTCCTCTCCCTTTCATTATATCATGATAATGTCTTCAACCCTGCACACAAAAACACAGCTCCAATTGTACACACACACACACACACACGTCTCCATCATCAACAAAACATTTGCGCTGTCCTTTGGGAATATGACCAGCAACGAAGTTCCTCTGAGTGAGCCAGAATCACTTGCACCATCATGTACACCACGGCCCGGGGTCTGATATGTAGATGTGTCATCCCGTTCAGCAGCTTTCACATTAATCACTTGTCAGGACAGCAGACACTGAATCCATCTCGTCTCCAGAAGAGAGCTAAAGATGTCTTTCTCTAGATGTACTGAAACTACTACAGACACATGCTTTTCTTACAGTATAAAACAATATAACATATTTTTATTGTAACAAATAGGATCTGTTATATTTTTTCAGGGTGTGTCTTTGTCAAAATATTTTCTTATGAAACACAGGACGACCTTGTATGCTATCTAGGGTTGGGTACCGAAACCCGGTGCTAAATGAAAAAATAAACTTGCCTGCAGGAAATTTCAAAAAACTGGGAACACACAGGAAAACTAGAACTCAAGGAACTTAGCACTAGGAAACAAGGGTGGGATTCCAAGCACAAGGTAAGACGACTAACTGACACCAGACAAAGGGAGCACACACGCACAAGGCAACAAGGGTTGTTATGAGAGACAGGTGCCATGACAGCTGATGAACAGGTAAAACACATCACGGCAGGGCAGATAATCACAAAGGAGGGAAAAGACACAAGGCAGGAAGTAAAACCAGACATGGCACATTTAAAGTGGCCCTACAAAATAAAACAGGAAAGCCAGGACTAAAAGAGTTACTGACTTGGAAGGTGTTAATATTGTCCAGCAACATGAGCTTGTGCTATCATGAACTTTAATTCCATTTTACTGGTCTGACATAAAGTATGTTAAGTTAATGTTTTAGTTCATTAAGTACATCAGCCTTGGATATAATAAATATATCTAAACCAAAGGGACAAACTGGGTCCAATATTAATGTTGTAGGTAATGTCACTGCGTAGTCATGAGCAGGTGTAAAACACTGGGAAAAGATGGGTTTTTATTTCTCTCCCAATTAAGGCCACGGTGTTGTCCTCCCAGGTCAAAAACTGACAAAGATTTGACATTTTTGTCCCTTTTTGAGACTTTGGTTTTTAGTTTTCACTAGCACCACCTTACTACCACTAGTTTTACACTACTTTTTGGAATCCATGGTCAATGACCCTCATTTATATAGAATTATACCTAATATTTGAGTTAAAAAGCAGAAATTATGAATTATTTTGATTAAATGTTAAGATCAGAGGAACATACAGTTCCTCAGGAATGAAAATGGAATGAAGGAATGAAAGTGATCAATTGTACTTGTAAAGAGCTTTGCATGGAATCCCCTCCATTTTTTGTGGTAATTTGGTTAAAACAGACGCGTAGATAACGAAGGAAATAGGAGAAGTTTGTTACAGTATAGCACCTTGACTTATAGAGCTACTTCCTGTTGCCACTAGAGGGCGTTATGTCTTAGAGCCAATATCCACCTGTATATGTTGTCAGGGTTGGACACTGATGAATCCTGAAAAGTTTTAAGCCAATTGGACGATGTACACTCTAGATACACCCACTTCCTGTTTCAATGGTGAACTGCACAAAAGGGCTGCCCCTCCACAGCCATGCCCTATGACGAAAAGTATTTCTTTATTATTATTATTATTATTATTATTATATTTTTTCATATTTATTGACTTAAGATGGCACAGACCAAGCTTGAAGTCGATCGGATGAAATCGCTACGAGGAAAAGTTGGAAATGTCCAAAATCACATTGATTTGGAATTTCAAAATGGCGGACTTCATGTTGGGTTAAGGGTATGGCTCCAATGGAGTTTTCTCTATGTCTTGAAATGCTTTATTGGTGTACCAAGTTTCATGTTTCTACATTAAACCTACTCTAGGGGCTCCATTTTTTGCGCCTATTCCTGAAACCCTTAAAATACGTAAATCTTTACCATAATTGATGGAACCGCCAATTTTGGTGAGTTTTTGAGTGTGGTAAGCCCCTCAAAAAGACAATTAATTTGCCAGAATAAAGAAAGAAGGAATAATTGCTTCAGTTTCAATTGGGCCCTCACTGCAGTCGGCGCTCAAGCCCTAATTATCCGTAGGGGACCAGGAATACTACTTTTTCAGTGGCAACCTGCCAACTAGTTGTCCAGATATCTTGCTCTGGAAGTGTAGGATGGACAAATATAAGGCAAATAAGATTATGTATTTTAAATCTTCACTCCTAGAAGGCACGGAAACTCTCTGGTCAACTTTTCGTCATCTCCGCAAAATGTTCGCTGAATTGGCTTTTACAAATGTTTTTTGTGCATTATGTGGTTGACTTTGTACGGGGACGGCATATGGCTATGAGTCGCTCATCAGGATCGGGAAATTAACTCACCATTCTCCTGCTGATTCTGCAAACCTGGCCCATCAGAGTAAACACAAAAACACAAAGGAGTCCAACACAAAGGAAAAGGTATAGCTGGCTATCAGCAATGTCCTATGGCTACAATCACGACTATGTGGAAAAGCAAGACCATCTCTGGGTCCATCTCCATCTCTACATCAGAGGGGGCACTGAGGCCCCCCTGAAGTGTGAAGTAATTTAACCCTGACTGCTTCATGATTAATCATGCTCATCATCAAGTTAAAGAAGCTCATGGTCAGGTATAAAGCTCAGAGCCACACTTTTGTACTTTGAAGGCAATCACTATAAGCCTGATTTTTAAACTCTAAGGTAACTGGTAGAATGATGCAAGGATTGCCATGATGTGTCCTCATTTTTAATGCAAGTTGAAACTATGGCTGTTGCATTTTGGATAAGTTGAAGACTGCAGAGAATTTTTACTAATACCTAAGAAGACAGAAGGGGAATCACCTAGACAGAATTAACTCATTATATGACTGTTTCCTAATATTTTTTTAAAGCTATAGTGTGTAGTTTGGGTCCCCCCCTTGAGGAATTCTATGCAATGATAACAACACTGTTGGCGCGTCCACGTAATACATGCCTTCTGTCATCACCCTCCCCCCTCCTCCACACAGTTGATTGTAGCAAAGGAGGACACTGAGGATTAAAAAAACATGATGGACTCTTCAGAAGAGGTAATTATCTTCACTTCAGCTTCTGAGCGGGAAAGTCACCGGCAAAACCTTCTTCTGAACATAGTCATACTGAGAAATACAGAGAGTTGTGTGAAGCTGATTGTAATTAGCTTTGCAGCAACTCAGTTGGCAATGGCTTGAATGTAATAGACGTTCATTAATATCAAAACGTTATGCACTAAAGCTTTAAACTGATAGAAGCTAAATTGTACAACTCATTTGACATTCAATGTAAAATCTTCAAATATGAGATGTGAGTAATCAGGAATGGATGAATGTAATGAGAAAAGCTTCCAACTGCCCAAGCCAGTAATAGGCAATACAACAACAGTCTTGAATTAATTAATCATATGCATTTGTGATTTATATCCACTGCCAACATGTTCATCAATGGCAGAAAATAATGTGCATTACGGGGTGCTACATAGGCATAAAATGTTTAAACTCTGATACTGTTTAGAAGTTTTCTGCTCTGTCCTGCAGAACTTGCATTTCTTTCAGTTTGTCTGGTGTTTATAGGTGCTGTTATATTGACTAGTTGAACTTGGTTTACATTGCTCAAATAAATCACTGGTGTAAGAATATGTGCAATTGTTTATTTATATGAATTGTTAATTTAATTTTAATTACGGGGCAGAGACAATGATGTGGATGTCTGTATGTGGATAACTGCCTTTATCCGGGGCGGCTGTGGCTCAGTGGTAGAGCGGTTGCCTGCCAATCGGAAGGTTGGTGGTTCGATCCCTGCCCCTGCAGTCATTGTCGAAGTGTCCTTGGGCAAGACACGGAACCCTGAGTTGCCCCCGGTGCTGCGCATCGGAGTGTGAATGTGTAAGAATGTTTATCTGATGAGCAGGTGGCACCTTGTACGGCGAATGTGTGATGTATGAATGTGTGTGAATGGTGAATGTTTCCTGTAGATGTAAAAGCGCTTTGAGCAGTTGTTAAGACTGGAAAAGCGCTATATAAATACAGCACATTTACTTTAAATACCTCCTTCACTGCATGCACACACAACCCTCTCCTCTGGTGGCTTTGAGATTGGGCTCAGTATTGACCCCATGGTCATCTGTGACCTCCCTCCAGGTTGGATGCCAGGTCAGACCAGGCAGAGCTATGGCTGTCACACCATGGAGTCTACTCAAGGCCTCCACTGGAATTGCCATACAGACCCTGAAATACAGGCACAGAGCAAAGCTACTACCCCAATCATGCGTCGTATCTACACAGTTCTTGCAAGCCAGTACGATCCTCTTGACTATATCCTATATCCTATCCACAACAAGAACCAATATCATTGTCCAGCATCTGTGGGCAAAGGTAAGAGAATGGGACGACCCAAACCTTCCCCACAGCAACCTAGAAGCCTGGCATTCCTGGGAAGGAGAAAAGGAGAAAAACAAAACAGCTATCCATTCCTTGACTTGAACTGTGCAAAGCCCTCAATGGATCTCAACTGTTCAACCTCTTCCAAACAGAGTTCACCCTCAACATCAGGCAGGCTACTTTACCGACAGGCGATTCTACCACTGGCTTCTTGGCTTCTCGAGTCTCATGCTACTATTAGGTCTTTGTTGGAACCAGGATGGCTGAAGTACAGGAGCTTCCCAGAAACCAGGATTGGTGCTTTGTGGATTCACAGAAGTAAGCCCTGTAGGTGGAACCAAGGACCTGCTTTCCTCCTGCAACCCCCTGACCTGTAGCCAACTAGCCCCACATTAGATCAGTCCAAAGATCCTGTAGAGCTAAGTAAGGCCAGTTTCTGTGGTGCTGTGGTCAGGGATGGCCAAAACCCCACCATCCCTGACCCTACCAGTTTACCACCTGCCCTCTGATGTCATACACCCCTGTACCCTGCCCATCTGATCACAAACCTTATAATTAACGATTGTGAAAACCACCTACGCCATCCTGGTCAAGAGATGCTTTTCGCTGAGCTGTCAGGAAACATTAGCACCAACGTGCTAGGTCCAGCAGTCCTGTGCCAAACCCTTTATTCCCCAAATGGCCCTCCTGCTCGCTTACGCCTCTGCAAACTTCCCTTCTATTCCACCGAGATAGATTGTTTCGAGCCCTACACTGTGAAGACTGGCAGGCTAGTTGAAGAGGTGGGGAATTATTTTCAAAGTCCTGACAACTAGATGTGTACATCTAGATCTACTCAGTCACATGAATACAGATTCCTTTTTGGTGGCACTAAGGCGC
Organism: Etheostoma spectabile; assembly: GCF_008692095.1. NCBI lineage: Eukaryota > Metazoa > Chordata > Actinopteri > Perciformes > Percidae > Etheostoma > Etheostoma spectabile. The sequence goes on along the minus strand of NC_045738.1, from coordinate 30,635,166 downwards.
TTTATAGCTTGCAGAGGCAAACCTTTTGAGCTGCTTTCTGCAATCTTGGCCAAACAGGATCTCCTTCAGCTTCAACCCCCCACTTTTAGCGGGGAGTGGGAGTGTGAAATACGCTCCGTCAAGATTGCCCTGCAGACCAGCTTAGATGCCCAATCTGTCACTGAAAGTGTGCTACGCATAGTTATTTAAAATTGAAGGTATTGTCAATTCAAAGCCCCTAGGTTATTTCTCCTCTGACGTTGCAGATGCTGTGACTCCTAACCTGCTGCTCATGGGGCGGCATGACTCTTCTCACCCTCGGTAATGTGTCCTGACTCTGAATTGCGCAGCCGCCGTCAATAGCATCATAGTCAGATTCCTTCAGATCCTTTTTTGGCCCACTTCCTCATAAATTATCTTCTCTCTCTCCAGTCCAGACAGAAGTGGCGCACTGATAATCCTGACCTCCAACATTGTTGGCACTGTCATCATTCTTGACCCTCAGCTCCCCCGATCCCTCTGGCCATTAGGAAGAGGGATGTCCCTCCTTCCCGGCTAGGACGGCCGTTGTAGGGTTGCAGAGGTCCAAGTGGGGGAAAAACAAGACCCGTGAAATGTTTAATAGTCATTCAAATTAATTGTTGGAATTGTTTCCCCTCTAGAAACCACACACATTCCTACTCCAATGATCAAGAAAGAGCAATTGTGGAATTAAAAGTGACTAGACTGAACTGTTACCGACACCTCCACTGGCATCAAGCCAGCCACCTACACATCCCTCTCAAACCTCCTTTTCAGATATTTAAACTTTGGTATTGCGGCTTTATGTTCTGTTGCATACTAGTAGTCAGTATTTTTTTAAATTTTACTTGAACCACAATCTTTTCCGAAACACAATACTTATTAACCATTAAAATCATACAGCAATGACAGGCACATAGTGGCCCATGGGAAAAATTTGGCTTTCAGGCTAATTATTTGGCCCCTTTTAGTAGTTGTATGTAATGTAGATAACTATGCATATTCAAGGAAAATCTAATCTTGGACGTTTTTGTCAGGCAACAACAGCCATACTTATGAGGCAACTGTAAATTAAGCAAGCCACAGATTGTTGTATGTGGATAACCTATCATTTACATCCCGTCTCATATTTCAACATACATTTGAGTAATTCCTTCAGTAATGAGTTTTGACAGGCTGCTGGAACTTGTCAACACTCACTTACCAATGGAAAAATGACATCTGCCCTCAGATACAATCCTAAAACTAATGTAGGCTACATTAGCTGGTACTGCATACCATTCCGGAATCTCTGACCATACTGTCCACAGTCAAGGTGCATTGTGGGAAAGGTAGACACCAGCTTTTGAAGAATAATGCATGTAATAAAATGGGATATTTCTCTGGTTCTAATGCATACATTTTAATACTTTTTTTTTTAAACTGTCCAACAATATTATAGGGGCGCAATGCTTAGTTTAAGATAAATATTGACTGAACACGGTCATTATTTTGTAGCGTCATTAATTACAGGAAGCAGGAAGATCTATGATCACCAAGATGCACTTTTCACTGTGGACTTCAACCTGTCCCAGAAATGGCCACATACGCCTGCGTCTCTCATGATAGTGTCAGCACTGTGATGGTGAGCTGCTCATTCATTAAAGAGTTCATTATCAGGGATTTTTTTCTAAAACAGCATGATAGAATGGGTATTAAAGCACTGCAATCAAGTCAGAGGAGATACTAAAAGACAAGGGGTGGATGGAAACTTTTAGAGAGCAATTTGTAAAAAAATGATGAAAACAAAACCTCCTTCAGGAAAACAGTATAAAGAGTGCCTAGAGGCCAGTGTTGAAATGAGCATGTTTTGACTGCTTTAGGCTTCTACTCCAACTGTGTACTTGCATTTTCTTTAATGCAAACAGAGCAGTGTTACATTTTCTCATTGTATAAAACCAACATGGTGCCACATTTATGAGCTGCCATATTCTGCATCTGTGTATGTAAGACCGAGAGTGCAGCCATTTATTCTAGTTATATATTCACACAGTCAGCCTTCTTTTGTACCATAATACATTGTGGCTGAGTGCAGCATTTGTCAAGCTCACACTCTCAATCACAACACCTAGCTCGAGTCTTTGATCACAGTCTGTGACCAATTCAGCTCAGTCCATGTACCTAGTGCCAATTGTAAAAAACACTATCATCTTTTGTTTACTTACACAGGAAATCAGAAGGCTTTTTAATGACCACGTTTACACAATAATCGGGCACCGTGCTAAATGACTGCAGTTGCAGAGAGAGCTGAGTGAAGCAACACAGTAAAAAAATCTAAAGAAAGTTGTCAATGTCATTTCTTTAAGAACTGTCTTGTTAGCTGTTGTATTTCACTTCGAAAGGCAAATGTTTGCTTGTTACTAGATTTTGGAGACACCTTAGACATCACGCAGGAAGATGGATGTGATGTTTGGTGGCAGTGAGATGATGAAGTGGTCCATCTACAGTGACAGTACCACATGCAACGCTGCATACTGATGACACAAAGCCAGTGCAGGGAAGATGGATCGTTAAAAGTGGAGAGAGAGAGAGGGAATGACACGCAGGAAAGTGCCACAGGTCAGAATCAAACATGTGGTCCCTGAATCGAGGACCGAGCCTCTCATCTACATCAAAGCAGAGCCATACATCACATTGTTGTCAACGGTGATGCGGACGCTTACCTGCATCCCAATGTATTCATATTTCAAAGGTTATGTGATCTCTTTGTTTAAAAAAGAATTGAATTAACTACATAATCAGTGACGACAAATCTTTGAACGGAACTACACAAAAAGGATTCCATTCAGCAAAGGGATCTGTGATTTCCACCTTCTATTACCCGCAAAATAATTGAATGATACACCCTTATTGGAGTTAATGGTTTAAGCTGCACATACAAGTAAAATCTGTTGTACAAATGTTCTACTTGATGCATTTAAAGTGCATTGACATAATGATATTAATATTAAAATTGTATTAGTTTTCTTGGATCCTGTATGCTACCAGCACTGGGTGAATACATTTTACTTTTGTTTGTCTGCTGATTTCTAACAGTACTTCCAGCTGTGCACTAGAGCCCTACGCGGGACAGTTTTTTATTTCCGCTTCTACCCACTCCCAGTGGATTTCTGACCATTACCGCCCACAAAGCCAACATTAGATTGTCAATAGGATTGACCCTTGAGTTTTTACGTTCTCCCCTCCCAAGAAGAAACTAGTCATTTTACTGTGTAGTATGCATACCTGTTGGTAATAAAGCAAAACTACGTTCTAGTGCATAAGTGCAATAGTTTGTTATTCTAGTGCAATATATGGGCATTCTAACACACTCTAACAGATTTCATGTAAAAGTCCCTATTGATTGGATCCCTCAGGTTGCGGTAGGAGAAAAGGGCGGAACCCAGTGCCCAGGAAAGCAGTGAGAGAGTAGAGGAGGGTTGAAGAAGCCTTAGGCTGGTGTTTAACTGGATGCACTGTGTGCCACTCTGATTTACTTATGAAACTTAGCTTGGCAAACCTAACAGTCGGTTACAGCACTGGTCAGGATGGCAAATAATCAGACTCTAATTCAATTTACGAAGCAACTTTTGTTCCCTGTTAAGCGACTGCCAATGAAGCGCACCACTTTTTTGCAGAAGTTTCACATAGAAAGTTTACCATATAAAGGAGGGCTTATGCACTTAGATTGACTGGGGGACTTTTTGTTAAACTGATGAACTCACAGCAGCAGAGCACTACGACATGACTGCTGTTGTATATTATGCTGAATTGATCAAACCTTAGTATTACAGCACTGCATGTTTCAAGTAATGGCCTGGCTCTCTCTGCATATGAGGTAAATAATGTATGTGGCTACTATTTCAGAATGTCGAGTATATTATGCAATATAAGAGTTGTTGAGTCCGACCTGTGTCATTTTTCTGCATGTCTCTCTCCCCTTTCATATCTCAGCTGTCATATCCAATAAAGGTGGAAATGCCCAAAAACTTCTTTAAAAAAATTAGAGATAAAACAACTGCTCTTTGAACTACTATGTCTACAGCAGTTGAACAGTTGGAATTTTAGGGTAAAATAAATTTATATCGAAGTCCACTTCAACAGATTTAGATTTTACAGGACACTGATTGCAGTTCTTGAAATAGAAAACAAATATGCACAGACAGGAAGGCACTATGAAAATAAGTATTATAAATACTGCTTTTAAGTTCTCATAAAAACTGTTGAGGGGATTTAGTACATTGTACCCAGCTCATTTCACAACACCACACACTGTGAAAGGATTTATTTTGGATTTCACACTTGCCATCACATGATTCCGATGTTAGTGAGCTTTTAATAATTCTTGGCATTGATTTCTGAGGCAGCTTTGAATCATGGCTTAATGTTTTGAGGGAATAACAATTAATTTGTGGGGCTGATTGATGTCAGGAAAACTCATTTTGCCCCACAGGAAAAAGGAAACATCTCTGACACATTCAACGGCAACCTACATTTTCC
>NC_045738.1:30625802-30630638 GCF_008692095.1 Etheostoma spectabile | reverse complement strand
AATCCCATTAGCAGAGCAGCATTTAAAATGGGTCTAAGCACATGGATAAATCTATGTCTCACTCAATGTAATGGATAATGGAACATCTAACGCTAAGTGACAATGCTGGTAGAAAATATAAATGCACCCTTTTCTCTGCGACACAGCCATGGTAGTAAAGATCCCTATTTTCTTTCTTATTTTGGCCCTTAACTTTTCTCATCTAGTCACTTCCTGTACCTCTGAACTGGTTGCAACCAGGCTAGCTGTACAGAATAAATCTCCATGGTAACTTTTGTAAAACCGAGTCAAGGCTACATTTAGCCAGGATAACTGGGAAATCCCAGCTTAATCCCTTTTCTTGGTTTAGTGAAATAGCCTTCAGGTCTGTGTGTGCATTCCGTGTTGTGGCTATAGGCGTTATTAGAAAAATTGTGAATAAAAACTGTTCCATGTTGATTACCTGAGGTGCATTCATCTGCTGCTCTAACATGTTATATGTTCCAGCTTCATATGGTAATTTCCTAAATTGTATTCAGATTCTTAGAGGTCAAACTTTAGCAACACTTATTCTATATAGAACAACTTTGTTGTTATAAAGTTGTGCTGAAAATGGATATGATCCTGGTGAATGAGCGGCTCCTGACATTTCTTGCATATATTAGAGTCTTGCATGTGCATATGCAGAATTTTGTGAGTGTGACTCATGCCTCTATGGGTTCAGCCCTCTATGTGGGAGGCTGTGGATCAGGTGGTCAAGTGGTCACCTACCATTTGAAAGGTTGGTGGTTCAATCCCTGTAGATAAAAGGTAACTACTGTTTTTTCCTTTTTCAACCTGGAACCCAGTTTCCTATGTTTTGTGTGTGTGACTGATAAAAAAAAAAGTCTTTGACATTGGTTCAGTATTAGGCGAGATCGCTGCAGTTGGCGAAACAGGCTTTAATGGAAGTTAAAAGGAAATTTGTCCAGCTTGTATTTACCTTCACAAAAATGGTCGTTTTGCCACTGATGGGCTCAGAAGCAGGGTTAAGGCTTACCTGCCCCACTGGACAAGTCAAAAAATTCAATGTTACTACACGTTATGTGCCACTCATTACGTCTATGTTACCAATTTGAAAGGAAGACATTTCTTTCCCCAACAATCAGCGGACGGCTAACGTTAGACTCAGCGGCCGTGAGTCAGCAGATGACTAACGTCAGACCCAGAAGCAGTGCGTCAGCAGACCGCTAACATTAGACCCAGCCCGCTGTTCAGCTCGTTCTCTGAAACCGATGCAGCATAAAAACGGCTAAACTAGCAAGCCAGCCAGCCAACCGGTGTAAGTGCTAACGTTAGCTTGCTAATTCTGCCTTAACATTTCTTAACATCATTAACAGAAAACAAGTCCAATACAGATGTCACTTGTGGCGATAGCAGTGTACTTTGTTTGGATGAAGCATGAAGTTAATGTGACTCTTTAGCGACTGGCTCTCTTCCTCGTAACGTTACGACTCCACTGCTCGTTTATTGTAAAACCTCAACACTGCAACTTGCCTGATTAAACATCAGCTGATAACCAATTGTTAAGTAGTTACACCTTTTAAAGGATCCATTGGTAAATCGGTCACTGCTGAGTTGTAAATGAAATTGTAGAAGACAAAAAAAAGTTAACACCAACATTTAGTGGAAAAGTCCATTGTTATGTCTACAAAATATAAGCTATAGTATAAGTTAAAGTCACCACTACCTCTGGTGATACAGTGCACACAGGTGTGTAAGTATTACTTTGTACTATGTTGTAAGGAGATCCTTTTTTCTTGTTGAAGGGGAAATATATTCTTGGGGCACATTTGTTTCTGTCTGTCCGAACAAACCATTGAAAGCATCCAAATATTATCCACATTAACAAAACACAAAAAACTATTATAAAATTAGAAATCTTTACCCAGACAAGTGCCTCAAAAAGTTAATGTCAAGCCCTGCTAAGTGTCTGACAACATTATGGAAAGGATCCCTTCAGAGACAGACCAATAAAACCTCTTTGAGACCTTTCTGTTTAACCAGAAACAGCTGACTAAAGCAACTGGACTCCATTTAAAAAAGCAATACTTTTAGTGTGTATAGAGCCAACATATTTTCACATTTAAATCCATAGACTGTGTTTATTTAAACCAAAACTACAGTTGTGATGGTTGTAAAAGTGGAAAGACTACCCAAAACATAGTTTTAAAAGCTTTATTTAGTTTCTGTCGACTTTGAATGAAGTGTGTTTTATGATGCTAAAATATGTTATAAAACGTGTTTATTTACATGGAGTCTGGTTGGTTTAGAGAACACAATTTTGCTGATGTTTATATGTAAAAATAAAAAGGATCTTTCACTTTAACAGGTCAACCTCCTTTGAAAACATTATTGAAAGGATTTCTGACACTTTATGAATATTAACATGAGCTTGACAAGCACTTTTGGGAATGTAAATACAAGCTGGACAATTGCCCCAATAACTTACATTGTAGCTTATTTTGCTGCTGCTTGCTTAATATTGGACCAGTCTCAAAGATTGTCAATCACTTAGACACAAAAACATAGGAAAACAGGGTCCAAGTTGAAAAACAAAACAGTAGTTTCCCTTTAACAGTAAAAAAGGGTTATATATACACAGTTCATTTAAGTAATTTTACTTCATTTTTTATTTGATTTATGCACTTGTAAGGCTCTAGGTTTGCCTGTTACCCTATAGACTGTTTATACCTGGCTGTGCAAGGGCTGAAGGCAGGCCTGGGTAATCCTGCATTAGTGGCTCAGGCTTTTCTGCGACCATCTCCAGATGTGACTGATTCTCTTTCCCGCTAGAGCAATTTTATTATGCTGATGAGTGTTTCATCCTAATGGAAAAACCATTAGGGTAAATATATGCAAATAAAGTGCTCCATTCTTTCAACTCTGTTTGTGGCCTAAGGGTTAGATAAAGAGCTTTAATGTTTTCATAGAATGACAATTACTTCACAGAATCTCAGGGCCCACTGTCCTCTCAAATGTGCTTCCACCAAACGCAGACTTATAGTATTTCCCTTCACTTTCATCGTGAGTCTTAGTTTATCTGAGCTTGTCTTTGGAGCAAAATGAGTACTTTGGTTACAACAGATATTTCTCGTAATACACTTTGGAGGTATTTAGTAGTTCATGGCATAGTACACTTCCACAATTGCAACTTCAAGACTGAACACTTCGCAACACCGTTGTAGGATTTATTTGTTAGGGCCCGAGCGCTGACAGCCGCCAAGGCCCTATTGGAACTGAAGGGATTATCATTCTTCCGGCAAATTAATTGCCTTTTTGAGGGGCTTTACATATTCAAAAACTCACCAAATTTGGCGGTTGCATCAAGTCTGGTGAAAATGTACGTATTTTAAGGGTTTTGGGAATAGGTGCTCAAAAATAGCTCGCTAGCGCCCCCTGCAAAATTAAGAAAATTGAGCCACGTTTAAAGTAGACTCACAAAACTTGGTCCACATATGTAGCATGGCAGGTTGGACATAAAACTCCATTGGAGCCATACCCTAAATCCAACAGGAAGTCCGCCATTTTTAATTGAAAGTTCAAAATTAGTGCGATTTTCACATGTTGTACTTTAACAAACTCCTCCTAAAGATTTCATCCGATCAACTTCAAACTTGGTCTGTGTCATCTTAAGACGTTAACGATGAAGTTATTGAAAGAAAAACTTTTCGCCATAGGGCATGGCCATGGCGGGGGGGCCATTTTGTGCGTTTCGCCATCAAAACAGGAAGTGGGTGTAGCTTGAGTGTACATTGTCGGTAGTTGCTGAGCGCACGTTTGTTTATTATTCTTCCTGGGGTCCTACAATCTTTTCTTGACAATACACATTATAACATTTTATTGTTGGTGGTGAATGAGTTAGAGAAAATGAGCTCCCAACTGATGCATACTTGTGTGTACTGCTCATCTTTTTCCTTTTCATATTTTGCAAAGCGTTCTTTCTTCCTTATTTTAGGAATCATCAGAAATAATTACATTCATACTGTACATTCAAACAAACAAACTGGTGTCTTATAGCAACAATAGAATCAAAGATAGAATGGAATAGAATCAATAACCATTTGGATTGAAAACATAAGAATACATGTGGTTGTTGTCATAACAACACACTAAATACTGGGACCCAACTTCAGTTCTGACACACATTCACTCAGCAGTTTGTATCAGAGTCATTTGACTGTGACAATCCAAAGGTGCACATTGCAACAGGAGAAAAAACAGTGGAAAACATGGACTTCAACTCCAGAGAGATTCAACCAATCAATTTCTATCTCAGTTACCTTGAAGAACAAGTACGGTGTAAGCTGAAGGACAGCGAGGCGACGCTCACCCAAGGTGAATCTGAGGGGAAAGTTCACCTGGTCATCCGAGAGGACTTGCTGGCCGATCTCCTCGATCAGCTCCAACAACAGAGAGAGGGCAGCAGTTGGGGCCATGAGAAAGAGCTCATGAAGAGGGACATCTGTGACTTGAAAGTTCAGCTTGCTGAACGTGTCCCCTCCCCACCCAGGGAAACAGAGCATCTGAAATCCCAGCTGGTCAAAACCAGCAACAGGCTGCGAAAAGCCCAAAAAGATCTGGACCTGCAGTACTTCATTTCTGAAGACCTGAAAGTCAAATTGGAGCAGATCAAGAGAGAGAAGGAGGCCCTGAAAAAGGAAGTGGAAATTCAGAAAATGGAGCTTTGTAAAGAAAGACAGAAGCTCAGGGTAAGTAAGACTAACGTGGAGTTAGAGTCGGAGAGCTTTCTGGAGAAGGAAAGGGCTCAAGCTCAGGAGTTGAAGGATAAATTGAGCAAGATGGAGGAAGCTCTCC
>NC_045738.1:30624578-30625792 GCF_008692095.1 Etheostoma spectabile | reverse complement strand
AGAACAGGAGATGGAGGCAAAGGAGATTCTGGAAAGATCCCAGGCTTTCCATAGAGCGCAGCTGGATGAGGCTCCGGCTGAACGTGTTCACTCCCCACCAGGGGAAATAGAGTGTCTGAAATCCCGGCTGGAAAAAGCCCAAAAAGATCTGGACCTGCAGACTTTCATCACTGAAGCCCTGAAAGTTGATTTAAAGCAGATGAAGGGAGAGAAGCAGGCCCTTAAAAATATTGTGGCAACTCAAAAGTTAAAGCGTCAAGAAGAGAGACAGATGCTCACGGTAGGTAAGACCACCAACTTGATGTTGGAGAGCCATCTGGAGATTGAGAGGGCTCAAACTAAGGAGCTGAAGGATAAATTAAGCAAGGTGGAGGAAGCTCGCCTAAAACAGGACGAGGAGGCAAAGGAGATTCTGGAAAGAGCCCAGGCTTCTTATAGAGCGCAGCTAGAGATGCAGAACCAAAGTAACAAGAACCTCATGGCTGCAATTGAGAAGAAGTATGAACATCAGCTGGAGAATCATCTCAACCAGTGGAAGGAGGACAAATCATCCCTCCTTCAGGCCAAAGAAAGCCTGAAGCTGACTCAGCAGGGAAAAGAGCAGGAGTGGGAGAGGACTGAGAGCACATTGAGGTCCCAGCTGATAGATCTTCAGAGTCAGATACTGCAAAAGCCAAAGAAGAAGAAGTGGTACAAAAGGCTTCTGCCTGGCTGAGGAAGAGAAGATGCATTTGTACTGGTATAGTATCTATCTGTCTGTCTGTGTGTGGGTCGGTCTGTCTTTGTGGGTCTATTTGTCTGTGTGTGTGTGTGTGTGTGTGTCTGTCGTTCCGTCTGTCTGTGTGTGTGTGTTTGTGTGTGTGTGTGTCTGGGTCTGTCTATCTGTGTGTCGGTCTGTCTGTCTTTATGTGTGTGTGTGCGGGTCTGTGTGTGTGTGTGGTGTGTGTGTGTCTGTCTTTATGTGTGGGTCTGTCTGTGTGGGTCTTTCTGTGTGTGTGTGTTTGTGCGTGAATGTGTGTATGTGTGTGTATGTCTGTATGGGTCTGTGAGAGTGTATGGGTATGCTGTCTGTGTCTGTCTGTCTGTCTGTCTGTCTGTCTGTGGTGTGTGTGTGTGTGTGTGTGTGTGTGTGTGTGTGTTTACTTGCAGGGTGTGTGATGCGTCATTGCAGTAGTGTTGGAGTAGTAGAACTTGTAGTCAGTGCGTGCTACATG
>NC_045738.1:30623763-30624568 GCF_008692095.1 Etheostoma spectabile | reverse complement strand
CATGCTACATGTTGCTTCTGCTCCCCACTCTCTGCTTCTGCCCTTTGTTTTCAGGGGCTGAAAGAGGAGCCGAGTGTGTTTCGCCTCCTCCGCCAATACATAGCCTCTCCACTGCCAAGACCTCGTACACGCCTCCCCGTGGCACACATGGTAACTGGTCCCTTGTGGTTCCAGGCTAAGTTGTACAGGATCTCGGAGCAGCAGTGGGCCCCAGAGACGTGGCATGCAGGCCCATCGGTGAGTGAAACGCCCTGATGCCAGTCAACCACTGTCCCAGTTATGGGTAAATAGCCCCAGCTATGGGTAAATAGTGAAGACCCCGAAAGCGGTGAAGCCGGAAGATGTTGGTGTGAGAACCACCGCAACGTCTGGGAAGGAGGAAGAAGGCAACCCCACAGCCACGGGGGTTAAATAAGGAGGGTACAGTGGCTAGGGGAGCAAACCCTGTGGCAATGTGAGAAAATTGAAACTATTCCTTATGACTATATAATAACTACTACCTACACACAAACACTAGCCTGTCCTACATGTGTACTGTGGTTTGTCTTGGTAACTTGCAGGTGTAGCGGAGGTAATAAAGAGATGACTGTGATCACCTAGCCGGTCCTCCCAGACTATTTACCCCTGCCTGGGACCGGGCGGCCGCATTCTCCCGACAGCGCACCAACATGTTTTCTCTGAGTTTTCCCTTTGTTAATTACTGACAACATACACCTCACATTCTCCATTACATCCATCCACCTTCATTCATCTCTGATACTGACAACCACACCTCATCGTGCTCTTGTTTGCATCATTATTTAAT
>NC_045738.1:30623473-30623753 GCF_008692095.1 Etheostoma spectabile | reverse complement strand
TGTCACTTTATTATTGTTACGTTGCTGTGCACATCCCTCTTTTGTTGTGGCCTGTGAGCCGGTCGTAACAGGTTCGGGGCTCGTTTGCTGTGAGTATAAAACCAGGACCTTGTTTGTGATTTTCTTTAATTAATCCTAGTTAGTTGCGGTTGAGGTAATTTTGTTTAGTTGAGTCTATTGTTGTTTAAATGTTAAGTTGCACTGCAGTCATGTGTAAAGGAAGTTTACACATAAGGTTTTTCCTTGCCTCTGTTGCCTAGTGCTTGCTCTTGGTGGGAAT
>NC_045738.1:30623276-30623463 GCF_008692095.1 Etheostoma spectabile | reverse complement strand
TTGGGTTTCTGTAAATAACATCACAGAGTACGTTCTAGACCTGTTCTTTATGGAAAGCGTAATGAGATAACCGTTGTTGTGATTTAGTGCTATATAAATAAAATTGAATTGAATTAATATAGTTTGATGTATTAATCAGGGAAATGCAAACGATCATTTGCATCCTAAACCCCCAAAATATAAATTG